>NW_027516358.1:0-60576 GCF_048772815.1 Callospermophilus lateralis
GCGTTGTTAGGCTGCCAAAAAACTACAGTCTCCTGAAATCACAACATATATTTTTTCCTCCGAGCTTCATGATACTTTCAAGTAATGAGCAGTACACCAGTCAAACTTTAATGCCCAAGTTTTGTTCTCCTAGGTCGAAGCATTCGTTTGCAGGAACAGTTTGAATTTTTAGGTTTCACTGCATTTTCTCCTATATTGACAGATGCAGTTAGAACTCTAAATCAAACACGGTTTGTGCTAGCTTCTTGAAACTTGACACAATACAATAGTTCTACGTTCTATCTCTAAGGTTTGTTTCCTGTTGATGTAGCCGTAAGCACAGACTGGCGAATAACTCACTCAATGAAAGGCGTTGTTAGGCTGCCAAAAAACTACAGTCTCCTGAAATCACAACATATATTTTTTCTTCCGAGCTTCATGATACTTTCAAGTAATGAGCAGTACACCAGTCAAACTTGGATGCCCAAGTTTCGTTCTCCTAGGTCGAAGCATTCGTTTGCAGGAACAGTTTGAATTTTTTGGTTTCACTGCATTTTCTCCCATATTGACAGATGCAGTTAGAACTCTAAATCAAACACGGTTTGTGCTAGCTTCTTGAAACTTGACACAATACAATAGTTCTACGTTCTATCTCTAAGGTTTGTTTCCTCTTGATGTAGCCTTAAGCAGAGACTTGCGAATAACTCACTCAATGAAAGGCGTTGTTAGGCTGCCAAAAAACTAGAGTCTCCTGAAATCACAACATATATTTTTTCTTCCGACCTTCATGATACTTTCAAGTAATGAGCAGTACACCAGTCAAACTTGGATGCCCAAGTTTCGTTCTCCTAGGTCGAAGCATTCGTTTGCAGGAACAGTTTGAATTTTTAGGTTTCACTGCGTTTTCTCCTATATTGACAGATGCAGTTAGAACTCTAAATCAAACACGGTTTGGGCTAGCTTCTTGAAACTTGACACAATACAACAGTTCTACATTCTATGTCTAAGGTTTGTTTCCTCTTGATGTAGCCTTAAGCAGAGACTGGCAAATAACTCACTCAATGAAAGGCGTTGTTAGGCTGCCAAAAAACTACAGTCTCCTGAAATCACAACATATATTTTTTCTTTCGACCTTCATGATACTTTCCAGTAATGAGCAGTACACCAATCAAACTTGGATTCCCAAGTTTCGTTCTCCTAGGTCAAAGCATTCTTTGCAGGAACAGTTTGAATTTTTAGGTTTCACTGCGTTTTCTCCAATATTGCCAGATGCAGTTAGAACTCTAAATCAAACACGGTTTGTGCTAGCTTCTTGAAACTTGACACAATACAATAGTTCTACGTTCTATCTCTAAGGTTTGTTTCCTCTTGATGTAGCCTTAAGCAGAGACTGGCGAATAACTCACTCAATGAAAGGCGTTGTTAGGCTGCCAAAAAACTACAGTCTCCTGAAATCACAACATATATTTTTTCCTCCGAGCTTCATGATACTTTCAAGTAATGAGCAGTACACCAGTCAAACTTTAATGCCCAAGTTTTGTTCTCCTAGGTCGAAGCATTCGTTTGCAGGAACAGTTTGAATTTTTAGGTTTCACTGCATTTTCTCCTATATTGACAGATGCAGTTAGAACTCTAAATCAAACACGGTTTGTGCTAGCTTCTTGAAACTTGACACAATACAATAGTTCTACGTTCTATCTCTAAGGTTTGTTTCCTGTTGATGTAGCCGTAAGCACAGACTGGCGAATAACTCACTCAATGAAAGGCGTTGTTAGGCTGCCAAAAAACTACAGTCTCCTGAAATCACAACATATATTTTTTCTTCCGAGCTTCATGATACTTTCAAGTAATGAGCAGTACACCAGTCAAACTTGGATGCCCAAGTTTCGTTCTCCTAGGTCGAAGCATTCGTTTGCAGGAACAGTTTGAATTTTTTGGTTTCACTGCATTTTCTCCCATATTGACAGATGCAGTTAGAACTCTAAATCAAACACGGTTTGTGCTAGCTTCTTGAAACTTGACACAATACAATAGTTCTACGTTCTATCTCTAAGGTTTGTTTTCTCTTGATGTAGCCTTAAGCAGAGACTTGCGAATAACTCACTCAATGAAAGGCGTTGTTAGGATGCCAAAAAACTACAGTCTCCTGAAATCACAACATATATTTTTTCTTCCGACCTTCAAGATACTTTCAAGTAATGAGCAGTACACCAGTCAAACTTGGATGCCCAAGTTTCGTTCTCCTAGGTCGAAGCATTCGTTTGCAGGAACACTTTGAATTTTTAGGTTTCACTGCGTTTTCTCCTATATTGACAGATGCAGTTAGAACTCTAAATCAAACACGGTTTGTGCCAGCTTCTTGAAACTTGACACAATACAATAGTTCTACGTTCTATCTCTAAGGTTTGTTTCCTCTTGATGTAGCCTTAAGCAGAGACTTGCGAATAACTCACTCAATGAAAGGCCATGTTAGGCTGCCAAAAAACTACAGTCTCCTGAAATCACAACAAATATTTTTTCTTCCGATCTTCATGATACTTTCAAGTAATGAGCAGTACACCAGTCAAACTTGGATGCCCAAGTTTCGTTCTCCTAGGTCGAAGCATTCATTTGCAGGAACAGTTTGAATTTTTAGGTTTCACTGCGTTCTCTCCTATATTGACAGATGCAGTTAGAACTCAAAATCAAACACGGTTTGTGCTAGCTTCTTGAAACTTGACACAATACAATAGTTCTACGTTCTATCTCTAAGGTTTGTTTCCTCTTGATGTAGCCTTAAGCAGAGACTGGCGAATAACTCACTCAATGAAAGGCGTTGTTAGGCTGCCAAAAAACTACAGTCTCCTGAAATCACAACATATATTTTTTCTTCCGACCTTCATGATACTTTCAAGTAATGAGCAGTACACCAGTCAAACTTGGATGCCCAAGTTTCGTTCTCCTAGGTCGAAGCATTCGTTTGCAGGAACAGTTTGAATTTTTTGGTTTCACTGTGTTTTCTCCTATATTGACAGATGCATTTAGAACTCTAAATCAAACACGGTTTGGGTTAGCTTCTTGAAACTTGACACAATACAATAGTTCTACGTTCTATCTCTAAGGTTTGTTTCCTCTTGGTGTAGCCTTAAGCAGAGACTTTCGAATAACTCACTCAATGAAAGGCGTTGTTAGGCTGCCAAAAAACTACAGTCTCCTGAAATCACAACATATATTTTTTCTTCCGACCTTCATGATACTTTCAAGTAATGAGCAGTACACCAGTCAAACTTGGATGCCCAAGTTTCGTTCTCCTAGGTCGAAGCATTCGTTTGCAGGAACAGTTTGAATTTTTAGGTTTCACTGCGTTTTCTCCTATATTGACAGATGCAGTTAGAACTCTAAATCAAACACGGTTTGGGCTAGCTTCTTGAAACTTGACACAATACAATAGTTCTACGTTCTATCTCTAAGGTTTGTTTCCTCTTGATGTAGCCTTAAGCAGAGACTGGTGAATAACTCACTCAATGAAAGGCGTTGTTAGGCTGCCAAAAAACTACAGTCTCCTGAAATCACAACATATATTTTTTCTTCCGACCTTCATGATACTTTCAAGTAATGAGCAGTACACCAGTCAAACTTGGATGCCCAAGTTTCGTTCTCCTAGGTCGAAGCATTCGTTTGCAGGAACAGTTTAAATTTTTAGGTTTCACTGCATTTTCTCCTATATTGACAATGCAGTCAGAACTCTAAATCAAACACGGTATGGGCTAGCTTCTTGAAACTTGACACAATACAATAGTTCTACGTTCTATCTCTAAGGTTTCTTTCCTCTTGATGTAGCCTTAAGCAGAGACTGGCGAATAACTCACTCAATGAAAGGCGTTGTTAGGCTGCCAAAAAACTACAGTCTCCTGAAATCACAACATATATTTTTTCTTCCGACCTTCATGATACTTTCAAGTAATGAGCAGTACACCAGTCAAACTTGGATGCCCAAGTTTCGTTCTCCTAGGTCGAAGCATTCGTTTGCAGGAACAGTTTGAATTTTTAGGTTTCACTGCATTTTCTCCTATATTGACAGATGCATTTAGAACTCTAAATCAAACACGGTTTGTGCTAGCTTCTTGAAACTTGACACAATACAATAGTTCTACGTTCTATCTCTAAGGTTTGTTTCCTGTTGATGTAGCCGTAAGCACAGACTGGCGAATAACTCACTCAATGAAAGGCGTTGTTAGGCTGCCAAAAAACTACAGTCTCCTGAAATCACAACATATATTTTTTCTTTCGACCTTCATGATACTTTCAAGTAATGACCAGTACACCAATCAAACTTGGATGCCCAAGTTTCGTTCTCCTAGGTCAAAGCATTCGTTTGCAGGAACAGTTTGAATTTTTAGGTTTCACTGCGTTTTCTCCAATATTGACAGATGCAGTTAGAACTCTAAATCAAACACGGTTTGTGCTAGCTTCTTGAAACTTGACACAATACAATAGTTCTACGTTCTATCTATAAGGTTTGTTTCCTCTTGATGTAGCCTTAAGCAGAGACTTGCGAATAACTCACTCAATGAAAGGCGTTGTTAGGCTGCCAAAAAATTACAGTCTCCTGAAATCACAACATATATTTTTTATTCCGACCTTCAGGATACTTTCAAGTAATGAGCAGTACACCAGTCAAACTTGGATGCCCAAGTTTCGTTCTCCTAGGTCGAAGCATTCGTTTGCAGGAACAGTTTGAATTTTTAGGTTTCACTGCGTTTTCTCCTATATTGACAGATGCATTTAGAACTCTAAATCAAACACGGTTTGTGCTAGCTTCTTGAAACTTGACACAATACAATAGTTCTACGTTCTATCTCTAAGGTTTGTTTCCTCTTGATGTAGCCTTAAGCAGAGACTTGCGAATAACTCACTCAATGAAAGGCGTTGTTAGGCTGCCAAAAAACTACAGTCTCCTGAAATCACAACATATATTTTTTCTTCCGACCTTCATGATACTTTCAAGTAATGAGCAGTACACCAGTCAAACTTGGATGCCCAAGTTTCGTTCTCCTAGGTCGAAGCATTCGTTTGCAGGAACAGTTTGAATTTTTAGGTTTCACTGCGTTTTCTCCTATATTGACAGATGCAGTTAGAACTCTAAATCAAACACAGTTTGTGCTAGCTTCTTGAAACTTGACACAATACAATAGTTCTATGTTCTATCTCTAAGGTTTGTTTCCTCTTGATGTAGCCTTAAGCAGAGACTGGCGAATAACTCACTCAATGAAAGGCGTTGTTAGGCTGCCAAAAAACTACAGTCTCCTGAAATCACAACATATATTTTTTCTTCCGACCTTCAAGATACTTTCAATTAATGAGCAGTACACCAGTTAAACTTGGATGCCCAAGTTTCGTTCTCCTAGATCGAAGCATTCGTTTGCAGGAACAGTTTGAATTTTTAGGTTTCACTGCGTTTTCTCCTATATTGACAGATGCAGTTAGAACTCTAAATCAAACACGGTTTGGGCTAGCTTCTTGAAACTTGACACAATACAATAGTTCTACGTTCTATCTCTAAGGTGTGTTTCCTCTTGATGTAGCCTTAAGCAGAGACTGGCGAATAACTCACTCAATGAAAGGCGTTGTTAGGCTGCCAAAAAACTACAGTCTCCTGAAATCACAACATATATTTTTTCTTTCGACCTTCATGATACTTTCAAGTAATGACCAGTACACCAATCAAACTTGGATGCCCAAGTTTCGTTCTCCTAGGTCGAAGCATTCGTTTGCAGGAACAGTTTGAATTTTTAGGTTTCACTGCATTTTCTCCTACGTTGACAGATGCAGTTAGAACTCTAAATCAAACACGGTTTGGGCTAGCTTCTTGAAACTTGACACAATACAATAGTTCTACGTTCTATCTCTAAGGTTTGTTTCCTCTTGATGCAGCCTTAAGCAGAGACTTGCGAATAACTCACTCAATGAAAGGCGTGGTTAGGCTGCCAAAAAACTACAGTCTCCTGAAATCACAACATATATTTTTTCTTCCAACCTTCATGATACTTTAAAGTAATGAGCAGTACACCAGTCAAACTTGGATGCCCAAGTTTCGTTCTCCTAGGTCGAAGCATTCTTTTGCAGGAACAGTTTGAATTTTTAGGTTTCACTGCGTTTTCTCCTATATTGACAGATGCAGTTAGAACTCAAAATCAAACACGGTTGTGCTAGCTTCTTGAAACTTGACACAATACAATAGTTCTACGTTCTATCTCTAAGGTTTGTTTCCTCTTGATGTAGCCTTAAGCAGAGCCTGGCGAATAACTCACTCAATGAAAGGCGTTGTTAGCCTGCCAAAAAACTACAGTCTCCTGAAATCACAAGATATATTTTTTCTTCCGACCTTCATGATACTTTCAAGTAATGAGCAGAACACCAGTCAAACTTGGATGCCCAACTTTCGTTCTCCTAGGTCGAAGCATTCGTTTGCAGGAACATTTTGAATTTTTTGGTTTCACTGCGTTTTCTCCTATATTGACAGATGCAGTTAGAACTCTAAATCAAACACGGTTTGTGCTAGCTTCTTGAAACTTGACACAATACAATAGTTCTACGTTCTATCTCTAAGGTTTGTTTCCTCTTGATGTAGCCTTAAGCAGAGACTTGCGAATAACTCACTCAATGAAAGGCGTTGTTAGGCTGCCAAAAAACTAGAGTCTCCTGAAATCACAACATATATTTTTTCTTCCGACCTTCATGATACTTTCAAGTAATGAGCAGTACACCAGTCAAACTTGGATGCCCAAGTTTCGTTCTCCTAGGTCGAAGCATTCGTTTGCAGGAACAGTTTGAATTTTTAGGTTTCACTGCGTTTTCTCCTATATTGACAGATGCAGTTAGAACTCTAAATCAAACACGGTTTGGGCTAGCTTCTTGAAACTTGACACAATACAATAGTTCTACATTCTATGTCTAAGGTTTGTTTCCTCTTGATGTAGCCTTAAGCAGAGACTGGCAAATAACTCACTCAATGAAAGGCGTTGTTAGGCTGCCAAAAAACTACAGTCTCCTGAAATCACAACATATATTTTTTCTTTCGACCTTCATGATACTTTCAAGTAATGAGCAGTACACCAATCAAACTTGGATTCCCAAGTTTCGTTCTCCTAGGTCAAAGCATTCTTTGCAGGAACAGTTTGAATTTTTAGGTTTCACTGCGTTTTCTCCAATATTGCCAGATGCAGTTAGAACTCTAAATCAAACACGGTTTGTGCTAGCTTCTTGAAACTTGACACAATACAATAGTTCTACGTTCTATCTCTAAGGTTTGTTTCCACTTGATGTAGCCTTAAGCAGAGACTGGCGAATAACTCACTCAATGAAAGGCGTTGTTAGGCTGCCAAAAAACTACAGTCTCCTGAAATCACAACATATATTTTTTCCTCCGAGCTTCATGATACTTTCAAGTAATGAGCAGTACACCAGTCAAACTTTAATGCCCAAGTTTTGTTCTCCTGGGTCGAAGCATTCGTTTGCAGGAACAGTTTGAATTTTTAGGTTTCACTGCATTTTCTCCTATATTGACAGATGCAGTTAGAACTCTAAATCAAACACGGTTTGTGCTAGCTTCTTGAAACTTGACACAATACAATAGTTCTACGTTCTATCTCTAAGGTTTGTTTCCTGTTGATGTAGCCGTAAGCACAGACTGGCGAATAACTCACTCAATGAAAGGCGTTGTTAGGCTGCCAAAAAACTACAGTCTCCTGAAATCACAACATATATTTTTTCTTCCGAGCTTCATGATACTTTCAAGTAATGAGCAGTACACCAGTCAAACTTGGATGCCCAAGTTTCGTTCTCCTAGGTCGAAGCATTCGTTTGCAGGAACAGTTTGAATTTTTTGGTTTCACTGCATTTTCTCCCATACTGACAGATGCAGTTAGAACTCTAAATCAAACACGGTTTGTGCTAGCTTCTTGAAACTTGACACAATACAATAGTTCTACGTTCTATCTCTAAGGTTTGTTTTCTCTTGATGTAGCCTTAAGCAGAGACTTGCGAATAACTCACTCAATGAAAGGCGTTGTTAGGATGCCAAAAAACTACAGTCTCCTGAAATCACAACATATATTTTTTCTTCCGACCTTCAAGATACTTTCAAGTAATGAGCAGTACACCAGTCAAACTTGGATGCCCAAGTTTCGTTCTCCTAGGTCGAAGCATTCGTTTGCAGGAACACTTTGAATTTTTAGGTTTCACTGCGTTTTCTCCTATATTGACAGATGCAGTTAGAACTCTAAATCAAACACGGTTTGTGCCAGCTTCTTGAAACTTGACACAATACAATAGTTCTACGTTCTATCTCTAAGGTTTGTTTCCTCTTGATGTAGCCTTAAGCAGAGACTTGCGAATAACTCACTCAATGAAAGGCCATGTTAGGCTGCCAAAAAACTACAGTCTCCTGAAATCACAACAAATATTTTTTCTTCCGATCTTCATGATACTTTCAAGTAATGAGCAGTACACCAGTCAAACTTGGATGCCCAAGTTTCGTTCTCCTAGGTCGAAGCATTCATTTGCAGGAACAGTTTGAATTTTTAGGTTTCACTGCGTTCTCTCCTATATTGACAGATGCAGTTAGAACTCAAAATCAAACACGGTTTGTGCTAGCTTCTTGAAACTTGACACAATACAATAGTTCTACGTTCTATCTCTAAGGTTTGTTTCCTCTTGATGTAGCCTTAAGCAGAGACTGGCGAATAACTCACTCAATGAAAGGCGTTGTTAGGCTGCCAAAAAACTACAGTCTCCTGAAATCACAACATATATTTTTTCTTCCGACCTTCATGATACTTTCAAGTAATGAGCAGTACACCAGTCAAACTTGGATGCCCAAGTTTCGTTCTCCTAGGTCGAAGCATTCGCTTGCAGGAACAGTTTGAATTTTTTGGTTTCACTGTGTTTTCTCCTATATTGACAGATGCATTTAGAACTCTAAATCAAACACGGTTTGGGTTAGCTTCTTGAAACTTGACACAATACAATAGTTCTACGTTCTATCTCTAAGGTTTGTTTCCTCTTGGTGTAGCCTTAAGCAGAGACTTTCGAATAACTCACTCAATGAAAGGCGTTGTTAGGCTGCCAAAAAACTACAGTCTCCTGAAATCACAACATATATTTTTTCTTCCGACCTTCATGATACTTTCAAGTAATGAGCAGTACACCAGTCAAACTTGGATGCCCAAGTTTCGTTCTCCTAGGTCGAAGCATTCGTTTGCAGGAACAGTTTGAATTTTTTGGTTTCACTGCATTTTCTCCCATATTGACAGATGCAGTTAGAACTCTAAATCAAACACGGTTTGTGCTAGCTTCTTGAAACTTGACACAATACAATAGTTCTACGTTCTATCTCTAAGGTTTGTTTTCTCTTGATGTAGCCTTAAGCAGAGACTTGCGAATAACTCACTCAATGAAAGGCGTTGTTAGGATGCCAAAAAACTACAGTCTCCTGAAATCACAACATATATTTTTTCTTCCGACCTTCAAGATACTTTCAAGTAATGAGCAGTACACCAGTCAAACTTGGATGCCCAAGTTTCGTTCTCCTAGGTCGAAGCATTCGTTTGCAGGAACACTTTGAATTTTTAGGTTTCACTGCGTTTTCTCCTATATTGACAGATGCAGTTAGAACTCTAAATCAAACACGGTTTGTGCCAGCTTCTTGAAACTTGACACAATACAATAGTTCTACGTTCTATCTCTAAGGTTTGTTTCCTCTTGATGTAGCCTTAAGCAGAGACTTGCGAATAACTCACTCAATGAAAGGCCATGTTAGGCTGCCAAAAAACTACAGTCTCCTGAAATCACAACAAATATTTTTTCTTCCGATCTTCATGATACTTTCAAGTAATGAGCAGTACACCAGTCAAACTTGGATGCCCAAGTTTCGTTCTCCTAGGTCGAAGCATTCATTTGCAGGAACAGTTTGAATTTTTAGGTTTCACTGCGTTCTCTCCTATATTGACAGATGCAGTTAGAACTCAAAATCAAACACGGTTTGTGCTAGCTTCTTGAAACTTGACACAATACAATAGTTCTACGTTCTATCTCTAAGGTTTGTTTCCTCTTGATGTAGCCTTAAGCAGAGACTGGCGAATAACTCACTCAATGAAAGGCGTTGTTAGGCTGCCAAAAAACTACAGTCTCCTGAAATCACAACATATATTTTTTCTTCCGACCTTCATGATACTTTCAAGTAATGAGCAGTACACCAGTCAAACTTGGATGCCCAAGTTTCGTTCTCCTAGGTCGAAGCATTCGTTTGCAGGAACAGTTTGAATTTTTTGGTTTCACTGTGTTTTCTCCTATATTGACAGATGCATTTAGAACTCTAAATCAAACACGGTTTGGGTTAGCTTCTTGAAACTTGACACAATACAATAGTTCTACGTTCTATCTCTAAGGTTTGTTTCCTCTTGGTGTAGCCTTAAGCAGAGACTTTCGAATAACTCACTCAATGAAAGGCGTTGTTAGGCTGCCAAAAAACTACAGTCTCCTGAAATCACAACATATATTTTTTCTTCCGACCTTCATGATACTTTCAAGTAATGAGCAGTACACCAGTCAAACTTGGATGCCCAAGTTTCGTTCTCCTAGGTCGAAGCATTCGTTTGCAGGAACAGTTTGAATTTTTAGGTTTCACTGCATTTTCTCCTATATTGACAATGCAGTCAGAACTCTAAATCAAACACGGTTTGGGTTAGCTTCTTGAAACTTGACACAATACAATAGTTCTACGTTCTATCTCTAAGGTTTGTTTCCTCTTGGTGTAGCCTTAAGCAGAGACTTTCGAATAACTCACTCAATGAAAGGCGTTGTTAGGCTGCCAAAAAACTACAGTCTCCTGAAATCACAACATATATTTTTTCTTCCGACCTTCATGATACTTTCAAGTAATGAGCAGTACACCAGTCAAACTTGGATGCCCAAGTTTCGTTCTCCTAGGTCGAAGCATTCGTTTGCAGGAACAGTTTGAATTTTTAGGTTTCACTGCATTTTCTCCTATATTGACAATGCAGTCAGAACTCTAAATCAAACACGGTATGGGCTAGCTTCTTGAAACTTGACACAATACAATAGTTCTACGTTCTATCTCTAAGGTTTCTTTCCTCTTGATGTAGCCTTAAGCAGAGACTGGCGAATAACTCACTCAATGAAAGGCGTTGTTAGGCTGCCAAAAAACTACAGTCTCCTGAAATCACAACATATATTTTTTCTTCCGACCTTCATGATACTTTCAAGTAATGAGCAGTACACCAGTCAAACTTGGATGCCCAAGTTTCGTTCTCCTAGGTCGAAGCATTCGTTTGCAGGAACAGTTTGAATTTTTAGGTTTCACTGCATTTTCTCCTATATTGACAGATGCAGTTAGAACTCTAAATCAAACACGGTTTGTGCTAGCTTCTTGAAACTTGACACAATACAATAGTTCTACGTTCTATCTCTAAGGTTTGTTTCCTGTTGATGTAGCCGTAAGCACAGACTGGCGAATAACTCACTCAATGAAAGGCGTTGTTAGGCTGCCAAAAAACTACAGTCTCCTGAAATCACAACATATATTTTTTCTTCCGACCTTCAAGATACTTTCAATTAATGAGCAGTACACCAGTTAAACTTGGATGCCCAAGTTTCGTTCTCCTAGATCGAAGCATTCGTTTGCAGGAACAGTTTGAATTTTTAGGTTTCACTGCGTTTTCTCCTATATTGACAGATGCAGTTAGAACTCTAAATCAAACACGGTTTGGGCTAGCTTCTTGAAACTTGACACAATACAATAGTTCTAAGTTCTATCTCTAAGGTGTGTTTCCTCTTGATGTAGCCTTAAGCAGAGACTGGCGAATAACTCACTCAATGAAAGGCGTTGTTAGGCTGCCAAAAAACTACAGTCTCCTGAAATCACAACATATATTTTTTCTTTCGACCTTCATGATACTTTCAAGTAATGACCAGTACACCAATCAAACTTGGATGCCCAAGTTTCGTTCTCCTAGGTCGAAGCATTCGTTTGCAGGAACAGTTTGAATTTTTAGGTTTCACTGCATTTTCTCCTACGTTGACAGATGCAGTTAGAACTCTAAATCAAACACGGTTTGGGCTAGCTTCTTGAAACTTGACACAATACAATAGTTCTACGTTCTATCTCTAAGGTTTGTTTCCTCTTGATGCAGCCTTAAGCAGAGACTTGCGAATAACTCACTCAATGAAAGGCGTGGTTAGGCTGCCAAAAAACTACAGTCTCCTGAAATCACAACATATATTTTTTCTTCCAACCTTCATGATACTTTAAAGTAATGAGCAGTACACCAGTCAAACTTGGATGCCCAAGTTTCGTTCTCCTAGGTCGAAGCATTCTTTTGCAGGAACAGTTTGAATTTTTAGGTTTCACTGCGTTTTCTCCTATATTGACAGATGCAGTTAGAACTCAAAATCAAACACGGTTGTGCTAGCTTCTTGAAACTTGACACAATACAATAGTTCTACGTTCTATCTCTAAGGTTTGTTTCCTCTTGATGTAGCCTTAAGCAGAGCCTGGCGAATAACTCACTCAATGAAAGGCGTTGTTAGCCTGCCAAAAAACTACAGTCTCCTGAAATCACAAGATATATTTTTTCTTCCGACCTTCATGATACTTTCAAGTAATGAGCAGAACACCAGTCAAACTTGGATGCCCAACTTTCGTTCTCCTAGGTCGAAGCATTCGTTTGCAGGAACATTTTGAATTTTTTGGTTTCACTGCGTTTTCTCCTATATTGACAGATGCAGTTAGAACTCTAAATCAAACACGGTTTGTGCTAGCTTCTTGAAACTTGACACAATACAATAGTTCTACGTTCTATCTCTAAGGTTTGTTTCCTCTTGATGTAGCCTTAAGCAGAGACTTGCGAATAACTCACTCAATGAAAGGCGTTGTTAGGCTGCCAAAAAACTAGAGTCTCCTGAAATCACAACATATATTTTTTCTTCCGACCTTCATGATACTTTCAAGTAATGAGCAGTACACCAGTCAAACTTGGATGCCCAAGTTTCGTTCTCCTAGGTCGAAGCATTCGTTTGCAGGAACAGTTTGAATTTTTAGGTTTCACTGCGTTTTCTCCTATATTGACAGATGCAGTTAGAACTCTAAATCAAACACGGTTTGGGCTAGCTTCTTGAAACTTGACACAATACAATAGTTCTACATTCTATGTCTAAGGTTTGTTTCCTCTTGATGTAGCCTTAAGCAGAGACTGGCAAATAACTCACTCAATGAAAGGCGTTGTTAGGATGCCAAAAAACTACAGTCTCCTGAAATCACAACATATATTTTTTCTTTCGACCTTCATGATACTTTCAAGTAATGAGCAGTACACCAATCAAACTTGGATTCCCAAGTTTCGTTCTCCTAGGTCAAAGCATTCTTTGCAGGAACAGTTTGAATTTTTAGGTTTCACTGCGTTTTCTCCAATATTGCCAGATGCAGTTAGAACTCTAAATCAAACACGGTTTGTGCTAGCTTCTTGAAACTTGACACAATACAATAGTTCTACGTTCTATCTCTAAGGTTTGTTTCCTCTTGATGTAGCCTTAAGCAGAGACTGGCGAATAACTCACTCAATGAAAGGCGTTGTTAGGCTGCCAAAAAACTACAGTCTCCTGAAATCACAACATATATTTTTTCTTCCGAGCTTCATGATACTTTCAAGTAATGAGCAGTACACCAGTCAAACTTTAATGCCCAAGTTTTGTTCTCCTGGGTCGAAGCATTCGTTTGCAGGAACAGTTTGAATTTTTAGGTTTCACTGCATTTTCTCCTATATTGACAGATGCAGTTAGAACTCTAAATCAAACACGGTTTGTGCTAGCTTCTTGAAACTTGACACAATACAATAGTTCTACGTTCTATCTCTAAGGTTTGTTTCCTGTTGATGTAGCCGTAAGCACAGACTGGCGAATAACTCACTCAATGAAAGGCGTTGTTAGGCTGCCAAAAAACTACAGTCTCCTGAAATCACAACATATATTTTTTCTTCCGAGCTTCATGATACTTTCAAGTAATGAGCAGTACACCAGTCAAACTTGGATGCCCAAGTTTCGTTCTCCTAGGTCGAAGCATTCGTTTGCAGGAACAGTTTGAATTTTTTGGTTTCACTGCATTTTCTCCCATATTGACAGATGCAGTTAGAACTCTAAATCAAACACGGTTTGTGCTAGCTTCTTGAAACTTGACACAATACAATAGTTCTACGTTCTATCTCTAAGGTTTGTTTTCTCTTGATGTAGCCTTAAGCAGAGACTTGCGAATAACTCACTCAATGAAAGGCGTTGTTAGGATGCCAAAAAACTACAGTCTCCTGAAATCACAACATATATTTTTTCTTCCGACCTTCAAGATACTTTCAAGTAATGAGCAGTACACCAGTCAAACTTGGATGCCCAAGTTTCGTTCTCCTAGGTCGAAGCATTCGTTTGCAGGAACACTTTGAATTTTTAGGTTTCACTGCGTTTTCTCCTATATTGACAGATGCAGTTAGAACTCTAAATCAAACACGGTTTGTGCCAGCTTCTTGAAACTTGACACAATACAATAGTTCTACGTTCTATCTCTAAGGTTTGTTTCCTCTTGATGTAGCCTTAAGCAGAGACTTGCGAATAACTCACTCAATGAAAGGCCATGTTAGGCTGCCAAAAAACTACAGTCTCCTGAAATCACAACAAATATTTTTTCTTCCGATCTTCATGATACTTTCAAGTAATGAGCAGTACACCAGTCAAACTTGGATGCCCAAGTTTCGTTCTCCTAGGTCGAAGCATTCATTTGCAGGAACAGTTTGAATTTTTAGGTTTCACTGCGTTCTCTCCTATATTGACAGATGCAGTTAGAACTCAAAATCAAACACGGTTTGTGCTAGCTTCTTGAAACTTGACACAATACAATAGTTCTACGTTCTATCTCTAAGGTTTGTTTCCTCTTGATGTAGCCTTAAGCAGAGACTGGCGAATAACTCACTCAATGAAAGGCGTTGTTAGGCTGCCAAAAAACTACAGTCTCCTGAAATCACAACATATATTTTTTCTTCCGACCTTCATGATACTTTCAAGTAATGAGCAGTACACCAGTCAAACTTGGATGCCCAAGTTTCGTTCTCCTAGGTCGAAGCATTCGTTTGCAGGAACAGTTTGAATTTTTTGGTTTCACTGTGTTTTCTCCTATATTGACAGATGCATTTAGAACTCTAAATCAAACACGGTTTGGGTTAGCTTCTTGAAACTTGACACAATACAATAGTTCTACGTTCTATCTCTAAGGTTTGTTTCCTCTTGGTGTAGCCTTAAGCAGAGATTTCGAATAACTCACTCAATGAAAGGCGTTGTTAGGCTGCCAAAAAACTACAGTCTCCTGAAATCACAACATATATTTTTTCTTCCGACCTTCATGATACTTTCAAGTAATGAGCAGTACACCAGTCAAACTTGGATGCCCAAGTTTCGTTCTCCTAGGTCGAAGCATTCGTTTGCAGGAACAGTTTGAATTTTTTGGTTTCACTGCATTTTCTCCCATATTGACAGATGCAGTTAGAACTCTAAATCAAACACGGTTTGTGCTAGCTTCTTGAAACTTGACACAATACAATAGTTCTACGTTCTATCTCTAAGGTTTGTTTTCTCTTGATGTAGCCTTAAGCAGAGACTTGCGAATAACTCACTCAATGAAAGGCGTTGTTAGGATGCCAAAAAACTACAGTCTCCTGAAATCACAACATATATTTTTTCTTCCGACCTTCAAGATACTTTCAAGTAATGAGCAGTACACCAGTCAAACTTGGATGCCCAAGTTTCGTTCTCCTAGGTCGAAGCATTCGTTTGCAGGAACACTTTGAATTTTTAGGTTTCACTGCGTTTTCTCCTATATTGACAGATGCAGTTAGAACTCTAAATCAAACACGGTTTGTGCCAGCTTCTTGAAACTTGACACAATACAATAGTTCTACGTTCTATCTCTAAGGTTTGTTTCCTCTTGATGTAGCCTTAAGCAGAGACTTGCGAATAACTCACTCAATGAAAGGCCATGTTAGGCTGCCAAAAAACTACAGTCTCCTGAAATCACAACAAATATTTTTTCTTCCGATCTTCATGATACTTTCAAGTAATGAGCAGTACACCAGTCAAACTTGGATGCCCAAGTTTCGTTCTCCTAGGTCGAAGCATTCATTTGCAGGAACAGTTTGAATTTTTAGGTTTCACTGCGTTCTCTCCTATATTGACAGATGCAGTTAGAACTCAAAATCAAACACGGTTTGTGCTAGCTTCTTGAAACTTGACACAATACAATAGTTCTACGTTCTATCTCTAAGGTTTGTTTCCTCTTGATGTAGCCTTAAGCAGAGACTGGCGAATAACTCACTCAATGAAAGGCGTTGTTAGGCTGCCAAAAAACTACAGTCTCCTGAAATCACAACATATATTTTTTCTTCCGACCTTCATGATACTTTCAAGTAATGAGCAGTACACCAGTCAAACTTGGATGCCCAAGTTTCGTTCTCCTAGGTCGAAGCATTCGTTTGCAGGAACAGTTTGAATTTTTTGGTTTCACTGTGTTTTCTCCTATATTGACAGATGCATTTAGAACTCTAAATCAAACACGGTTTGGGTTAGCTTCTTGAAACTTGACACAATACAATAGTTCTACGTTCTATCTCTAAGGTTTGTTTCCTCTTGGTGTAGCCTTAAGCAGAGACTTTCGAATAACTCACTCAATGAAAGGCGTTGTTAGGCTGCCAAAAAACTACAGTCTCCTGAAATCACAACATATATTTTTTCTTCCGACCTTCATGATACTTTCAAGTAATGAGCAGTACACCAGTCAAACTTGGATGCCCAAGTTTCGTTCTCCTAGGTCGAAGCATTCGTTTGCAGGAACAGTTTGAATTTTTAGGTTTCACTGCATTTTCTCCTATATTGACAATGCAGTCAGAACTCTAAATCAAACACGGTATGGGCTAGCTTCTTGAAACTTGACACAATACAATAGTTCTACGTTCTATCTCTAAGGTTTCTTTCCTCTTGATGTAGCCTTAAGCAGAGACTGGCGAATAACTCACTCAATGAAAGGCGTTGTTAGGCTGCCAAAAAACTACAGTCTCCTGAAATCACAACATATATTTTTTCTTCCGACCTTCATGATACTTTCAAGTAATGAGCAGTACACCAGTCAAACTTGGATGCCCAAGTTTCGTTCTCCTAGGTCGAAGCATTCGTTTGCAGGAACAGTTTGAATTTTTAGGTTTCACTGCATTTTCTCCTATATTGACAGATGCAGTTAGAACTCTAAATCAAACACGGTTTGTGCTAGCTTCTTGAAACTTGACACAATACAATAGTTCTACGTTCTATCTCTAAGGTTTGTTTCCTGTTGATGTAGCCGTAAGCACAGACTGGCGAATAACTCACTCAATGAAAGGCGTTGTTAGGCAGCCAAAAAACTACAGTCTCCTGAAATCACAACATATATTTTTTCTTCCGACCTTCATGATACTTTCAAGTAATGAGCAGTACACCAATCAAACTTGGATGCCCAAGTTTCGTTCTCCTAGGTCAAAGCATTCTTTGCAGGAACAGTTTGAATTTTTAGGTTTCACTGCGTTTTCTCCAATATTGACAGATGCAGTTAGAACTCTAAATCAAACACGGTTTGTGCTAGCTTCTTGAAACTTGACACAATACAATAGTTCTACGTTCTATCTATAAGGTTTGTTTCCTCTTGATGTAGCCTTAAGCAGAGACTGGCGAATAACTCACTCAATGAAAGGCGTTGTTAGGCTGCCAAAAAACTAGAGTCTCCTGAAATCACAACATATATTTTTTCCTCCGAGCTTCATGATACTTTCAAGTAATGAGCAGTACACCAGTCAAACTTGGATGCCCAAGTTTCGTTCTCCTAGGTCGAAGCATTCGTTTGCAGGAACAGTTTGAATTTTTAGGTTTCACTGCATTTTCTCCTATATTGACAGATGCAGTTAGAACTCTAAATCAAACACGGTTTGTGCTAGCTTCTTGAAACTTGACACAATACAATAGTTCTACGTTCTATCTCTAAGGTTTGTTTCCTGTTGATGTAGCCGTAAGCACAGACTGGCGAATAACTCACTCAATGAAAGGCGTTGTTAGGCTGCCAAAAAACTACAGTCTCCTGAAATCACAACATATATTTTTTCTTCTGAGCTTCATGATACTTTCAAGTAATGAGCAGTACACCAGTCAAACTTGGATGCCCAAGTTTCGTTCTCCTAGGTCGAAGCATTCGTTTGCAGGAACAGTTTGAATTTTTTGGTTTCACTGCATTTTCTCCCATATTGACAGATGCAGTTAGAACTCTAAATCAAACACGGTTTGTGCTAGCTCCTTGAAACTTGACACAATACAATAGTTCTACGTTCTATCTCTAAGGTTTGTTTCCTCTTGATGTAGCCTTAAGCAGAGACTTGCGAATAACTCACTCAATGAAAGGCGTTGTTAGGATGCCAAAAAACTACAGTCTCCTGAAATCACAACATATATTTTTTCTTCCGACCTTCAAGATACTTTCAAGTAATGAGCAGTACACCAGTCAAACTTGGATGCCCAAGTTTCGTTCTCCTAGGTCGAAGCATTCGTTTGCAGGAACACTTTGAATTTTTAGGTTTCACTGCGTTTTCTCCTATATTGACAGATGCAGTTAGAACTCTAAATCAAACACGGTTTGTGCCAGCTTCTTGAAACTTGACACAATACAATAGTTCTACGTTCTATCTCTAAGGTTTGTTTCCTCTTGATGTAGCCTTAAGCAGAGACTTGCGAATAACTCACTCAATGAAAGGCCATGTTAGGCTGCCAAAAAACTACAGTCTCCTGAAATCACAACAAATATTTTTTCTTCCGATCTTCATGATACTTTCAAGTAATGAGCAGTACACCAGTCAAACTTGGATGCCCAAGTTTCGTTCTCCTAGGTCGAAGCATTCATTTGCAGGAACAGTTTGAATTTTTAGGTTTCACTGCGTTCTCTCCTATATTGACAGATGCAGTTAGAACTCAAAATCAAACACGGTTTGTCCTAGCTTCTTGAAACTTGACACAATACAATAGTTCTACGTTCTATCTCTAAGGTTTGTTTCCTCTTGATGTAGCCTTAAGCAGAGACTGGTGAATAACTCACTCAATGAAAGGCGTTGTTAGGCTGCCAAAAAACTACAGTCTCCTGAAATCACAACATATATTTTTTCTTCCGACCTTCATGATACTTTCAAGTAATGAGCAGTACACCAGTCAAACTTGGATGCCCAAGTTTCGTTCTCCTAGGTCGAAGCATTCGTTTGCAGGAACAGTTTGAATTTTTTGGTTTCACTGTGTTTTCTCCTATATTGACAGATGCATTTAGAACTCTAAATCAAACACGGTTTGGGTTAGCTTCTTGAAACTTGACACAATACAATAGTTCTACGTTCTATCTCTAAGGTTTGTTTCCTCTTGGTGTAGCCTTAAGCAGAGACTGGCGAATAACTCACTCAATGAAAGGCGTTGTTAGGCTGCCAAAAAACTACAGTCTCCTGAAATCACAACATATATTTTTTCTTCCGACCTTCATGATACTTTCAAGTAATGAGCAGTACACCAGTCAAACTTGGATGCCCAAGTTTCGTTCTCCTAGGTCGAAGCATTCGTTTGCAGGAACAGTTTGAATTTTTAGGTTTCACTGCGTTTTCTCCTATATTGACAGATGCAGTTAGAACTCTAAATCAAACACGGTTTGGGCTAGCTTCTTGAAACTTGACACAATACAATAGTTCTACGTTCTATCTCTAAGGTTTGTTTCCTCTTGATGTAGCCTTAAGCAGAGACTGGCGAATAACTCACTCAATGAAAGGCGTTGTTAGGCTGCCAAAAAACTACAGTCTCCTGAAATCAGAACATATATTATTTCTTCCGAACTTCATGTTACTTTCAAGTAAAGAGCAGTACAACAGTCAAACTTGGATGCCCAAGTTTCGTTCTCCTAGGTCGAAGCATTCGTTTGCAGGAACAGTTTGAATTTTTAGGTTTCACTGCGTTTTCTCCTATATTGACGGATGCAATTAGAACTCTAAATCAAACACGGTTTGTGCTAGCTTCTTGAAACTTGACACAATACAATAGTTCTACGTTCTATCTCTAAGGTTTGTTTCCTCTTGATGTAGCCTTAAGCAGAGACTTGCGAATAACTCACTCAATGAAAGGCGTTGTTAGGCTGCCAAAAAACTACAGTCTCCTGAAATCACAACATATATTTTTTCTTCTGACCTTCAACATACTTTCAAGTAATGAGCAGTACACCAGTCAAACTTGGATGCCCAAGTTTCGTTCTCCTAGGTCGAAGCATTCGTTTGCAGGAACAGTTTGAATTTTTAGGTTTCACTGCGTTTTCTCCTATATTGACAGATGCAGTTAGAACTCTAAATCAAACACGGTTTGTGCTAGCTTCTTGAAACTTGACACAATACAATAGTTCTACGTTCTATCTCTAAGGTTTCTTTCCTCTTGATGTAGCCTTAAGCAGAGACTTGCGAATAACTCACTCAATGAAAGGCGTTGTTAGGCTGCCAAAAAACTACAGTCTCCTGAAATCACAACATATATTTTTTCTTCCGATCTTCAACATACTTTCAAGCAATGAGCAGTACACCAGTCAAACTTGAATGCCCAAGTTTCGTTCTCCTAGGTCGAAGCATTCGTTTGCAGGAACAGTTTGAATTTTTAGGTTTCACTGCGTTTTCTCCTATATTGACAGATGCAGTTAGAACTCTAAATCAAACACGGTTTGTGCTAGCTTCTTGAAACTTGACACAATACAATAGTTCTACGTTCTATCTCTAAGGTTTGTTTCCTCTTGGTGTAGTCTTAAGCAGAGACTGGCGAATAACTCACTCAATGAAAGGCGTTGTTAGGCTGCCAAAAAACTACAGTCTCCTGAAATCACAACATATATTTTTTCTTCCAACCTTCATGATACTTTCAAGTAATGAGCAGTACACCAATCTAACTTGGATGCCCAAGTTTCGTTCTCCTAGGTCGAAGCATTCATTTGCAGGAACAGTTTGAATTTTAGGTTTCACTGCGTTTTCTCCTATATTGACAGATGCAGTTAGAACTCTAAATCAAACACGGTTTGTGCTAGCTTCTTGAAACTTGACACAATACAATAGTTCTACGTTCTATCTCTAAGGTTTGTTTCCTCTTGATGTAGCCTTAAGGAGAGACTTGCGAATAACTCACTCAATGAAAGGCGTTGTTAGGCTGCCAAAAAACTAGAGTCTCCTGAAATCACAACATATATTTTTTCTTCCGACCTTCAAGATACTTTCAAGTAATGAGCAGTACACCAGTCAAACTTGGATGCCCAAGTTTCGTTCTCCTCAGTCGAAGCATTCGTTTGCAGGAACAGTTTGAATTTTTAGGTTTCATTGCGTTTTCTCCTATATTGACAGATGCAGTTAGAACTCTAAATCAAACACGGTTTGTGCTAGCTTCTTGAAACTTGACACAATACAATAGTTCTACGTTCTATCTCTAAGGTTTGTTTCCTCTTGATGTAGCCTTAAGCAGAGACTGGCGAATAACTCACTCGATGAAAGGCGTTGTTAGGCTGCCAAAAAACTACAGTCTCCTGAAATCACAACATATATTTTTTCTTCCGACCTTCATGATACTTTCAAGTAATGAGCAGTACACCAGTCAAACTTGGATGCCCAAGTTTCGTTCTCCTAGGTCGAAGCATTCGTTTGCAGGAACAGTTTGAATTTTTAGGTTTCACTGCATTTTCTCCTATATTGACAATGCAGTCAGAACTCTAAATCAAACACGGTATGGGCTAGCTTCTTGAAACTTGACACAATACAATAGTTCTACGTTCTATCTCTAAGGTTTCTATCCTCTTGATGTAGCCTTAAGCAGAGACTGGCGAATAACTCACTCAATGAAAGGCGTTGTTAGGCTGCCAAAAAACTACAGTCTCCTGAAATCACAACATATATTTTTTCTTCCGACCTTCATGATACTTTCAAGTAATGAGCAGTACACCAGTCAAACTTGGATGCCCAAGTTTCCTTCTCCTAGGTCGAAGCATTCGTTTGCAGGAACAGTTTGAATTTTTATGTTTCACTGCGTTTTCTCCTACGTTGACAGATGCAGTTAGAACACTAAATCAAACACGGTTTGGGCTAGCTTCTTGAAACTTGACACAATACAATAGTTCTACGTTCTATCTCTAAGGTTTGTTTCCTCTTGATGTTGCCTTAAGCAGAGACTGGCGAATAACTCACTCAATGAAAGGCGTTGTTAGGCTGCCAAAAAACTACAGTCTCCTGAAATCACAACATATATTTTTTCTTCCGACCTTCATGATACTTTCAAGTAATGAGCAGTACACCAGTCAAACTTGGATGCCCAAGTTTCGTTCTCCTAGGTCGAAGCATTCGTTTGCAGGAACAGTTTGAATTTTTAGGTTTCACTGCGTTTTCTCCTATATTGACAGATGCAGTTAGAACTCTAAATCAAACACGGTTTGTGCTAGCTTCTTGAAACTTGACACAATACAATAGTTCTACGTTCTATCTCTAAGGTTTGTTTCCTCTTGATGTAGCCTTTAGCAGAGACTGGCGAATAACTCACTCAATGAAAGGCGTTGTTAGGCTGCCAAAAAACTACAGTCTCCTGAAATCACAACATATATTTTTTCTTCCGACCTTCATGATACTTTCAAGTAATGAGCAGTACACCAGTCAAACTTGGATGCCCAAGTTTCGTTCTCCTAGGTCGAAGCATTCGTTTGCAGGAACAGTTTGAATTTTTAGGTTTCACTGCGTTTTCTCCTATATTGACAGATGCAGTTAGAACTCTAAATCAAACACGGTTTGGGCTAGCTTCTTGACTTGACACAATACAATAGTTCTACGTTCTATCTCTAAGGTTTGTTTCCTCTTGATGTAGCCTTAAGCAGAGACTGGCGAATCACTCACACAATGAAAGGCGTTGTTAGGCTGCCAAAAAACTACAGTCTCCTGAAATCACAACATATATTTTTTCTTCCGACCTTCATGATACTTTCAAGTAATGAGCAGTACACCAGTCAAACTTGGATGCCCAAGTTTCGTTCTCCTAGGTCGAAGCATTCGTTAGCAGGAACAGTTTGAATTTTTAGGTTTCACTGCGTTTTCTCCTATATTGACAGATGCAGTTAGAACTCTATATCAAACACGGTTTGTGCTAGCTTCTTGAAACTTGACACAATACAATAGTTCTACGTTCTATCTCTAAGGTTTGTTTCCTCTTGATGTAGCCTTAAGCAGAGACTGGCGAATAACTCACTCAATGAAAGGCGTTGTTAGGCTGCCAAGAAACTACAGTCTCCTGAAATCACAACATATATTTTTTCTTCCGACCTTCATGATACTTTCAAGTAATGAGCAGTACACCAGTCAAACTTGGATGCCCAAGTTTCGTTCTCCTAGGTCGAAGCATTCGTTTGCAGGAACAGTTTGAATTTTTAGGTTTCACTGCGTTTTCTCCTATATTGACAATGCAGTCAGAACTCTAAATCAAACACGGTTTTGGCTAGCTTCTTGAAACTTGACACAATACAATAGTTCTACGTTCTATCTCTAAGGTTTGTTTCCTCTTGATGTAGCCTTAAGCAGAGACTGGCGAATAACTCACTCAATGAAAGGCGTTGTTAGGCTGTCAAGAAACTACAGTCTCCTGAAATCACAACATATATTTTTTCTTCCGACATTCATGATACTTTCAAGTAATGAGCAGTACACCAGTCAAACTTGGATGACCAAGTTTCGTTCTCCTAGGTCGAAGCATTCGTTTGCAGGAACAGTTTGAATTTTTAGGTTTCACTGCGTTTTCTCCTATATTGACAGATGCAGTTAGAACTCTAAATCAAACACGGTTTGGGCTAGCTTCTTGAAACTTGACACAATACAATAGTTCTACGTTCTATCTCTAAGGTTTGTTTCCTCTTGATGTAGCCTTAAGCAGAGACTGGCGAATAACTCACTCAATGAAAGGCGTTGTTAGGCTGCCAAAAGCTACAGTCTCCTGAAATCACAACATATATTTTTTCTTCCGACCTTCATGATACTTTCAAGTAATGAGCAGTACACCAGTCAAACTTGGATGCCCAAGTTTCTTTCTCCTAGGTCGAAGCATTCGTTTGCAGGAACAGTTTGAATTTTTAGGTTTCACTGCGTTTTCTCCTATATTGACAATGCAGTCAGAACTCTAAATCAAACACGGGTGGGCTAGCTTCTTGAAACTTGACACAATACAATAGTTCTACGTTCTATCTCTAAGGTTTGTTTCCTCTTGATGTAGCCTTAAGCAGAGACTGGCGAATAACTCACTCAATGAAAGGCGTTGTTAGGCTGCCAAAAAACTACAGTCTCCTGAAATCAAAACATATATTTTTTCTTCCGACCTTCATGATACTTTCAAGTAATGAGCAGTACACCAGTCAAACTTGGATGCCCAAGTTTCGTTCTCCTAGGTCGAAGCATTCGTTTGCAGGAACAGTTTGAATTTTTAGGTTTCACTGCGTTTTCTCCTATATTGACAATGCAGTCAGAACTCTAAATCAAACACGGTTTTGGCTAGCTTCTTGAAACTTGACACAATACAATAGTTCTACGTTCTATCTCTAAGGTTTGTTTCCTCTTGATGTAGCCTTAAGCAGAGACTGGCGAATAACTCACTCAATGAAAGGCGTTGTTAGGCTGCCAAAAAACTACAGTCTCCTGAAATCACAACATATATTTTTTCTTCCGACCTTCATGATACTTTCAAGTAATGAGCAGTACACCAGTCAAACTTGGATGCCCAAGTTTCGTTCTCCTAGGTCGAAGCATTCGTTTGCAGGAACAGTTTGAATTTTTAGGTTTCACTGCGTTTTCTCCTATATTGACAGATGCAGTTAGAACTCTAAATCAAACACGGTTTGTGCTAGCTTCTTGAAACTTGACACAATACAATAGTTCTACGTTCTATCTCTAAGGTTTCTTTCCTCTTGATGTAGCCTTAAGCAGAGACTTGCGAATAACTCACTCAATGAATGGCGTTGTTAGGCTGCCAAAAAACTACAGTCTCCTGAAATCACAACATATATTTTTTCTTCCGATCTTCAACATACTTTCAAGCAATGAGCAGTACACCAGTCAAACTTGGATGCCCAAGTTTCGTTGTCCTAGGTCGAAGCATTCGTTTGCAGGAACAGTTTGAATTTTTAGGTTTCACTGCGTTTTCTCCTATATTGACAGATGCAGTTAGAACTCTAAATCAAACACGGTTTGTGCTAGCTTCTTGAAACTTGACACAATACAATAGTTCTACGTTCTATCTCTAAGGTTTGTTTCCTCTTGGTGTAGTCTTAAGCAGAGACTGGCGAATAACTCACTCAATGAAAGGCGTTGTTAGGCTGCCAAAAAACTACAGTCTCCTGAAATCACAACATATATTTTTTCTTCCAACCTTCATGATACTTTCAAGTAATGAGCAGTACACCAATCTAACTTGGATGCCCAAGTTTCGTTCTCCTAGGTCGAAGCATTCATTTGCAGGAACAGTTTGAATTTTAGGTTTCACTGCGTTTTCTCCTATATTGACAGATGCAGTTAGAACTCTAAATCAAACACGGTTTGTGCTAGCTTCTTGAAACTTGACACAATACAATAGTTCTACGTTCTATCTCTAAGGTTTGTTTCCTCTTGATGTAGCCTTAAGGAGAGACTTGCGAATAACTCACTCAATGAAAGGCGTTGTTAGGCTGCCAAAAAATTAGAGTCTCCTGAAATCACAACATATATTTTTTCTTCCGACCTTCAAGATACTTTCAAGTAATGAGCAGTACACCAGTCAAACTTGGATGCCCAAGTTTCGTTCTCCTCAGTCGAAGCATTCGTTTGCAGGAACAGTTTGAATTTTTAGGTTTCATTGCGTTTTCTCCTATATTGACAGATGCAGTTAGAACTCTAAATCAAACACGGTTTGTGCTAGCTTCTTGAAACTTGACACAATACAATAGTTCTACGTTCTATCTCTAAGGTTTGTTTCCTCTTGATGTAGCCTTAAGCAGATTGGCGAATAACTCACTCGATGAAAGGCGTTGTTAGGCTGCCAAAAAACTACAGTCTCCTGAAATCACAACATATATTTTTTCTTCCGACCTTCATGATACTTTCAAGTAATGAGCAGTACACCAGTCAAACTTGGATGCCCAAGTTTCGTTCTCCTAGGTCGAAGCATTCGTTTGCAGGAACAGTTTGAATTTTTAGGTTTCACTGCGTTTTCTCCTATATTGACAGATGCAGTTAGAACTCTAAATCAAACACAGTTTGTGCTAGCTTCTTGAAACTTGACACAATACAATAGTTCTACGTTCTATCTCTAAGGTTTGTTTCCTCTTGATGTAGCCTTAAGCTGAGACTGGCGAATAACTCACTCACTGAAAGGCGTTGTTAGGCTGCCAAAAAACTACAGTCTCCTGAAATCACAACATATATTTTTTCTTCCGACCTTCATGATACTTTCAAGTAATGAGCAGTACACCAATCAAACTTGGATGCCCAAGTTTCGTTCTCCTAGGTCAAAGCATTCGTTTGCAGGAACAGTTTGAATTTTTAGGTTTCACTGCGTTTTCTCCTATATTGACAGATGCATTTAGAACTCTAAATCAAACACGGTTTGTGCTAGCTTCTTGAAACTTGACACAATACAAGAGTTCTACGTTCTATCTCTAAGGTTTGTTTCCTCTTGATGTAGCCTTAAGCAGAGACTTGCGAATAACTCACTCAATGAAAGGCGTTGTTAGGCTGCCAAAAACTACAGTCTCCTGAAATCACAACATATATTTTTTCTTCCGACCTTCATGATACTTTCAAGTAATGAGCAGTACACCAGTCAAACTTGGATGCCCAAGTTTCGTTCTCCTAGGTCGAAGCATTCGTTTGCAGGAACAGTTTGAATTTTTAGGTTTCACTGCGTTTTCTCCTATATTGACAGATGCAGTTAGAACTCAAAATCAAACACGGTTGTGCTAGCTTCTTGAAACTTGACACAATACAATAGTTCTACGTTCTATCTCTAAGGTTTGTTTCCTCTTGATGTAGCCTTAAGCAGAGACTGGCGAATAACTCACTCAATGAAAGGCGTTGTTAGGCTGCCAAAAAACTGCAGTCTCCTGAAATCACAACATATATTTTTTCTTCCAACCTTCATGATACTTTCAAGTAATGAGCATTACACCAGTCAAACTTGGATGCCCAAGTTTCGTTCTCCTAGGTCGAAGCATTCGTTTGCAGGAACAGTTTGAATTTTTTGGTTTCACTGCGTTTTCTTCTATGTTGACAGATGCAGTTAGAACTCTATATCAAACACGGTTTGTGCTAGCTTCTTGAAACTTGACACAATACAATAGTTCTATGTTCTATCTCTAAGGTTTGTTTCCTCTTGATGTAGCCTTAAGCAGAGACTGGCGAATAACTCACTCGATGAAAGGCGTTGTTAGGCTGCCAAAAAACTACAGTCTCCTGAAATCACAACATATATTTTTTCTTCCGAACTTCATGATACTTTCAAGTAATGAGCAGTACACCAGTCAAACTTGGATGCCCAAGTTTCGTTCTCCTAGGTCGAAGCATTCGTTCGCAGGAACAGTTTGAATTTTTAGGTTTCACTGCGTTTTCTCCTATATTGACAGATGCAGTTAGAACTCTAAATCAAACACGGTTTGTGCTAGCTTCTTGAAACTTGACACAATACAATAGTTCTACGTTCTATCTCTAAGGTTTGTTTCCTCTTGATGTAGCCTTAAGCAGAGACTGGCGAATAACTCACTCAATGAAAGGCGTTGTTAGGCTGCCAGAAAACTACAGTCTCCTGAAATCACAACATATATTTTTTCTTCCGACCTTCAAGATACTTTCAAGTAATGAGCAGTACACCAGTCAAACTTGGATGCCCAAGTTTCGTTCTCCTAGGTCGAAGCATTCGTTTGCAGGAACAGTTTGAATTTTTATGTTTCACTGCGTTTTCTCCTATATTGACAGATGCATTTAGAACTCTAAATCAAACACGGTTTGTGCTAGCTTCTTGAAACTTGACACAATACAATAGTTCTACGTTCTATCTCTAAGGTTTGTTTCCTCTTGATGTAGCCTTAAGCAGAGACTTGCGAATAACTCACTCAATGAAAGGCGTTGTTAGGCTGCCAAAAAACTACAGTCTCCTGAAATCACAACATATATTTTTTCTTCCGACCTTCATGATACTTTCAAGTAATGAGCAGTACACCAGTCAAACTTGGATGCCCAAGTTTCGTTCTCCTAGGTCGAAGCATTCTTTTGCAGGATCAGATTGAATTTTTAGGTTTCACTGCGTTTTCTCCTATATTGACAGATGCAGTTATACTCAAAATCAAACACGGTTGTGCTAGCTTCTTGAAACTTGACACAATACAATAGTTCTATGTTCTATCTCTAAGGTTTGTTTCCTCTTGATGTAGCCTTAAGCAGAGACTGGCGAATAACTCACTCAATGAAAGGCGTTGTTAGGCTGCCAAAAAACTACAGTCTCCTGAAATCACAACATATATTTTTTCTTCCGACCTTCAAGATACTTTCAATTAATGAGCAGTACACCAGTTAAACTTGGATGCCCAAGTTTCGTTCTCCTAGATCGAAGCATTCGTTTGCAGGAACAGTTTGAATTTTTAGGTTTCACTGCGTTTTCTCCTATATTGACAGATGCAGTTAGAACTCTAAATCAAACACGGTTTGTGCTAGCTTCTTGAAACTTGACACAATACAATAGTTCTACGTTCTATCTCTAAGGTTTGTTTCCTCTTGATGTAGCCTTAAGCAGAGACTGGCGAATAACTCACTCAATGAAAGGCGTTGTTAGGCTGCCAAAAAGCTACAGTCTCCTGAAATCACAACATATATTTTTTCTTTCGACCTTCATGATACTTTCAAGTAATGACCAGTACACCAATCAAACTTGGATGCCCAAGTTTCGTTCTCCTAGGTCAAAGCATTCGTTTGCAGGAACAGTTTGAATTTTTAGGTTTCACTGCGTTTTCTCCAATATTGACAGATGCAGTTAGAACTCTAAATCAAACACGGTTTGTGCTAGCTTCTTGAAACTTGACACAATACAATAGTTCTACGTTCTATCTATAAGGTTTGTTTCCTCTTGATGTAGCCTTAAGCAGAGACTTGCGAATAACTCACTCAATGAAAGGCGTTGTTAGGCTGCCAAAAAATTACAGTCTCCTGAAATCACAACATATATTTTTTATTCCGACCTTCAGGATACTTTCAAGTAATGAGCAGTACACCAGTCAAACTTGGATGCCCAAGTTTCGTTCTCCTAGGTCGAAGCATTCGTTTGCAGGAACAGTTTGAATTTTTAGGTTTCACTGCGTTTTCTCCTATATTGACAGATGCATTTAGAACTCTAAATCAAACACGGTTTGTGCTAGCTTCTTGAAACTTGACACAATACAATAGTTCTACGTTCTATCTCTAAGGTTTGTTTCCTCTTGATGTAGCCTTAAGCAGAGACTTGCGAATAACTCACTCAATGAAAGGCGTTGTTAGGCTGCCAAAAAACTACAGTCTCCTGAAATCACAACATATATTTTTTCTTCCGACCTTCATGATACTTTCAAGTAATGAGCAGTACACCAGTCAAACTTGGATGCCCAAGTTTCGTTCTCCTAGGTCGAAGCATTCGTTTGCAGGAACAGTTTGAATTTTTAGGTTTCACTGCGTTTTCTCCTATATTGACAGATGCAGTTAGAACTCTAAATCAAACACAGTTTGTGCTAGCTTCTTGAAACTTGACACAATACAATAGTTCTATGTTCTATCTCTAAGGTTTGTTTCCTCTTGATGTAGCCTTAAGCAGAGACTGGCGAATAACTCACTCAATGAAAGGCGTTGTTAGGCTGCCAAAAAACTACAGTCTCCTGAAATCACAACATATATTTTTTCTTCCGACCTTCAAGATACTTTCAATTAATGAGCAGTACACCAGTTAAACTTGGATGCCCAAGTTTCGTTCTCCTAGATCGAAGCATTCGTTTGCAGGAACAGTTTGAATTTTTAGGTTTCACTGCGTTTTCTCCTATATTGACAGATGCAGTTAGAACTCTAAATCAAACACGGTTTGGGCTAGCTTCTTGAAACTTGACACAATACAATAGTTCTACGTTCTATCTCTAAGGTGTGTTTCCTCTTGATGTAGCCTTAAGCAGAGACTGGCGAATAACTCACTCAATGAAAGGCGTTGTTAGGCTGCCAAAAAACTACAGTCTCCTGAAATCACAACATATATTTTTTCTTTCGACCTTCATGATACTTTCAAGTAATGACCAGTACACCAATCAAACTTGGATGCCCAAGTTTCGTTCTCCTAGGTCGAAGCATTCGTTTGCAGGAACAGTTTGAATTTTTAGGTTTCACTGCATTTTCTCCTACGTTGACAGATGCAGTTAGAACTCTAAATCAAACACGGTTTGGGCTAGCTTCTTGAAACTTGACACAATACAATAGTTCTACGTTCTATCTCTAAGGTTTGTTTCCTCTTGATGCAGCCTTAAGCAGAGACTTGCGAATAACTCACTCAATGAAAGGCGTGGTTAGGCTGCCAAAAAACTACAGTCTCCTGAAATCACAACATATATTTTTTCTTCCGACCTTCATGATACTTTCAAGTAATGAGCAGTACACCAGTCAAACTTGGATGCCCAAGTTTCGTTCTCCTAGGTCGAAGCATTCTTTTGCAGGAACAGTTTGAATTTTTAGGTTTCACTGCGTTTTCTCCTATATTGACAGATGCAGTTAGAACTCAAAATCAAACACGGTTGTGCTAGCTTCTTGAAACTTGACACAATACAATAGTTCTACGTTCTATCTCTAAGGTTTGTTTCCTCTTGATGTAGCCTTAAGCAGAGCCTGGCGAATAACTCACTCAATGAAAGGCGTTGTTAGCCTGCCAAAAAACTACAGTCTCCTGAAATCACAAGATATATTTTTTCTTCCGACCTTCATGATACTTTCAAGTAATGAGCAGAACACCAGTCAAACTTGGATGCCCAACTTTCGTTCTCCTAGGTCGAAGCATTCGTTTGCAGGAACATTTTGAATTTTTTGGTTTCACTGCGTTTTCTCCTATATTGACAGATGCAGTTAGAACTCTAAATCAAACACGGTTTGTGCTAGCTTCTTGAAACTTGACACAATACAATAGTTCTACGTTCTATCTCTAAGGTTTGTTTCCTCTTGATGTAGCCTTAAGCAGAGACTTGCGAATAACTCACTCAATGAAAGGCGTTGTTAGGCTGCCAAAAAACTAGAGTCTCCTGAAATCACAACATATATTTTTTCTTCCGACCTTCATGATACTTTCAAGTAATGAGCAGTACACCAGTCAAACTTGGATGCCCAAGTTTCGTTCTCCTAGGTCGAAGCATTCGTTTGCAGGAACAGTTTGAATTTTTAGGTTTCACTGCGTTTTCTCCTATATTGACAGATGCAGTTAGAACTCTAAATCAAACACGGTTTGGGCTAGCTTCTTGAAACTTGACACAATACAACAGTTCTACATTCTATGTCTAAGGTTTGTTTCCTCTTGATGTAGCCTTAAGCAGAGACTGGCAAATAACTCACTCAATGAAAGGCGTTGTTAGGCTGCCAAAAAACTACAGTCTCCTGAAATCACAACATATATTTTTTCTTTCGACCTTCATGATACTTTCCAGTAATGAGCAGTACACCAATCAAACTTGGATTCCCAAGTTTCGTTCTCCTAGGTCAAAGCATTCTTTGCAGGAACAGTTTGAATTTTTAGGTTTCACTGCGTTTTCTCCAATATTGCCAGATGCAGTTAGAACTCTAAATCAAACACGGTTTGTGCTAGCTTCTTGAAACTTGACACAATACAATAGTTCTACGTTCTATCTCTAAGGTTTGTTTCCTCTTGATGTAGCCTTAAGCAGAGACTGGCGAATAACTCACTCAATGAAAGGCGTTGTTAGGCTGCCAAAAAACTACAGTCTCCTGAAATCACAACATATATTTTTTCCTCCGAGCTTCATGATACTTTCAAGTAATGAGCAGTACACCAGTCAAACTTTAATGCCCAAGTTTTGTTCTCCTAGGTCGAAGCATTCGTTTGCAGGAACAGTTTGAATTTTTAGGTTTCACTGCATTTTCTCCTATATTGACAGATGCAGTTAGAACTCTAAATCAAACACGGTTTGTGCTAGCTTCTTGAAACTTGACACAATACAATAGTTCTACGTTCTATCTCTAAGGTTTGTTTCCTGTTGATGTAGCCGTAAGCACAGACTGGCGAATAACTCACTCAATGAAAGGCGTTGTTAGGCTGCCAAAAAACTACAGTCTCCTGAAATCACAACATATATTTTTTCTTCCGAGCTTCATGATACTTTCAAGTAATGAGCAGTACACCAGTCAAACTTGGATGCCCAAGTTTCGTTCTCCTAGGTCGAAGCATTCGTTTGCAGGAACAGTTTGAATTTTTTGGTTTCACTGCATTTTCTCCCATATTGACAGATGCAGTTAGAACTCTAAATCAAACACGGTTTGTGCTAGCTTCTTGAAACTTGACACAATACAATAGTTCTACGTTCTATCTCTAAGGTTTGTTTTCTCTTGATGTAGCCTTAAGCAGAGACTTGCGAATAACTCACTCAATGAAAGGCGTTGTTAGGATGCCAAAAAACTACAGTCTCCTGAAATCACAACATATATTTTTTCTTCCGACCTTCAAGATACTTTCAAGTAATGAGCAGTACACCAGTCAAACTTGGATGCCCAAGTTTCGTTCTCCTAGGTCGAAGCATTCGTTTGCAGGAACACTTTGAATTTTTAGGTTTCACTGCGTTTTCTCCTATATTGACAGATGCAGTTAGAACTCTAAATCAAACACGGTTTGTGCCAGCTTCTTGAAACTTGACACAATACAATAGTTCTACGTTCTATCTCTAAGGTTTGTTTCCTCTTGATGTAGCCTTAAGCAGAGACTTGCGAATAACTCACTCAATGAAAGGCCATGTTAGGCTGCCAAAAAACTACAGTCTCCTGAAATCACAACAAATATTTTTTCTTCCGATCTTCATGATACTTTCAAGTAATGAGCAGTACACCAGTCAAACTTGGATGCCCAAGTTTCGTTCTCCTAGGTCGAAGCATTCATTTGCAGGAACAGTTTGAATTTTTAGGTTTCACTGCGTTCTCTCCTATATTGACAGATGCAGTTAGAACTCAAAATCAAACACGGTTTGTGCTAGCTTCTTGAAACTTGACACAATACAATAGTTCTACGTTCTATCTCTAAGGTTTGTTTCCTCTTGATGTAGCCTTAAGCAGAGACTGGCGAATAACTCACTCAATGAAAGGCGTTGTTAGGCTGCCAAAAAACTACAGTCTCCTGAAATCACAACATATATTTTTTCTTCCGACCTTCATGATACTTTCAAGTAATGAGCAGTACACCAGTCAAACTTGGATGCCCAAGTTTCGTTCTCCTAGGTCGAAGCATTCGTTTGCAGGAACAGTTTGAATTTTTTGGTTTCACTGTGTTTTCTCCTATATTGACAGATGCATTTAGAACTCTAAATCAAACACGGTTTGGGTTAGCTTCTTGAAACTTGACACAATACAATAGTTCTACGTTCTATCTCTAAGGTTTGTTTCCTCTTGGTGTAGCCTTAAGCAGAGACTTTCGAATAACTCACTCAATGAAAGGCGTTGTTAGGCTGCCAAAAAACTACAGTCTCCTGAAATCACAACATATATTTTTTCTTCCGACCTTCATGATACTTTCAAGTAATGAGCAGTACACCAGTCAAACTTGGATGCCCAAGTTTCGTTCTCCTAGGTCGAAGCATTCGTTTGCAGGAACAGTTTGAATTTTTAGGTTTCACTGCGTTTTCTCCTATATTGACAGATGCAGTTAGAACTCTAAATCAAACACGGTTTGGGCTAGCTTCTTGAAACTTGACACAATACAATAGTTCTACGTTCTATCTCTAAGGTTTGTTTCCTCTTGATGTAGCCTTAAGCAGAGACTGGCGAATAACTCACTCAATGAAAGGCGTTGTTAGGCTGCCAAAAAACTACAGTCTCCTGAAATCACAACATATATTTTTTCTTCCGACCTTCATGATACTTTCAAGTAATGAGCAGTACACCAGTCAAACTTGGATGCCCAAGTTTCGTTCTCCTAGGTCGAAGCATTCGTTTGCAGGAACAGTTTAAATTTTTAGGTTTCACTGCATTTTCTCCTATATTGACAATGCAGTCAGAACTCTAAATCAAACACGGTATGGGCTAGCTTCTTGAAACTTGACACAATACAATAGTTCTACGTTCTATCTCTAAGGTTTCTTTCCTCTTGATGTAGCCTTAAGCAGAGACTGGCGAATAACTCACTCAATGAAAGGCGTTGTTAGGCTGCCAAAAAACTACAGTCTCCTGAAATCACAACATATATTTTTTCTTCCGACCTTCATGATACTTTCAAGTAATGAGCAGTACACCAGTCAAACTTGGATGCCCAAGTTTCGTTCTCCTAGGTCGAAGCATTCGTTTGCAGGAACAGTTTGAATTTTTAGGTTTCACTGCATTTTCTCCTATATTGACAGATGCAGTTAGAACTCTAAATCAAACACGGTTTGTGCTAGCTTCTTGAAACTTGACACAATACAATAGTTCTACGTTCTATCTCTAAGGTTTGTTTCCTGTTGATGTAGCCGTAAGCACAGACTGGCGAATAACTCACTCAATGAAAGGCGTTGTTAGGCTGCCAAAAAACTACAGTCTCCTGAAATCACAACATATATTTTTTCTTTCGACCTTCATGATACTTTCAAGTAATGACCAGTACACCAATCAAACTTGGATGCCCAAGTTTCGTTCTCCTAGGTCAAAGCATTCGTTTGCAGGAACAGTTTGAATTTTTAGGTTTCACTGCGTTTTCTCCAATATTGACAGATGCAGTTAGAACTCTAAATCAAACACGGTTTGTGCTAGCTTCTTGAAACTTGACACAATACAATAGTTCTACGTTCTATCTATAAGGTTTGTTTCCTCTTGATGTAGCCTTAAGCAGAGACTTGCGAATAACTCACTCAATGAAAGGCGTTGTTAGGCTGCCAAAAAATTACAGTCTCCTGAAATCACAACATATATTTTTTATTCCGACCTTCAGGATACTTTCAAGTAATGAGCAGTACACCAGTCAAACTTGGATGCCCAAGTTTCGTTCTCCTAGGTCGAAGCATTCGTTTGCAGGAACAGTTTGAATTTTTAGGTTTCACTGCGTTTTCTCCTATATTGACAGATGCATTTAGAACTCTAAATCAAACACGGTTTGTGCTAGCTTCTTGAAACTTGACACAATACAATAGTTCTACGTTCTATCTCTAAGGTTTGTTTCCTCTTGATGTAGCCTTAAGCAGAGACTTGCGAATAACTCACTCAATGAAAGGCGTTGTTAGGCTGCCAAAAAACTACAGTCTCCTGAAATCACAACATATATTTTTTCTTCCGACCTTCATGATACTTTCAAGTAATGAGCAGTACACCAGTCAAACTTGGATGCCCAAGTTTCGTTCTCCTAGGTCGAAGCATTCGTTTGCAGGAACAGTTTGAATTTTTAGGTTTCACTGCGTTTTCTCCTATATTGACAGATGCAGTTAGAACTCTAAATCAAACACAGTTTGTGCTAGCTTCTTGAAACTTGACACAATACAATAGTTCTATGTTCTATCTCTAAGGTTTGTTTCCTCTTGATGTAGCCTTAAGCAGAGACTGGCGAATAACTCACTCAATGAAAGGCGTTGTTAGGCTGCCAAAAAACTACAGTCTCCTGAAATCACAACATATATTTTTTCTTCCGACCTTCAAGATACTTTCAATTAATGAGCAGTACACCAGTTAAACTTGGATGCCCAAGTTTCGTTCTCCTAGATCGAAGCATTCGTTTGCAGGAACAGTTTGAATTTTTAGGTTTCACTGCGTTTTCTCCTATATTGACAGATGCAGTTAGAACTCTAAATCAAACACGGTTTGGGCTAGCTTCTTGAAACTTGACACAATACAATAGTTCTACGTTCTATCTCTAAGGTGTGTTTCCTCTTGATGTAGCCTTAAGCAGAGACTGGCGAATAACTCACTCAATGAAAGGCGTTGTTAGGCTGCCAAAAAACTACAGTCTCCTGAAATCACAACATATATTTTTTCTTTCGACCTTCATGATACTTTCAAGTAATGACCAGTACACCAATCAAACTTGGATGCCCAAGTTTCGTTCTCCTAGGTCGAAGCATTCGTTTGCAGGAACAGTTTGAATTTTTAGGTTTCACTGCATTTTCTCCTACGTTGACAGATGCAGTTAGAACTCTAAATCAAACACGGTTTGGGCTAGCTTCTTGAAACTTGACACAATACAATAGTTCTACGTTCTATCTCTAAGGTTTGTTTCCTCTTGATGCAGCCTTAAGCAGAGACTTGCGAATAACTCACTCAATGAAAGGCGTGGTTAGGCTGCCAAAAAACTACAGTCTCCTGAAATCACAACATATATTTTTTCTTCCAACCTTCATGATACTTTAAAGTAATGAGCAGTATACCAGTCAAACTTGGATGCCCAAGTTTCGTTCTCCTAGGTCGAAGCATTCTTTTGCAGGAACAGTTTGAATTTTTAGGTTTCACTGCGTTTTCTCCTATATTGACAGATGCAGTTAGAACTCAAAATCAAACACGGTTGTGCTAGCTTCTTGAAACTTGACACAATACAATAGTTCTACGTTCTATCTCTAAGGTTTGTTTCCTCTTGATGTAGCCTTAAGCAGAGCCTGGCGAATAACTCACTCAATGAAAGGCGTTGTTAGCCTGCCAAAAAACTACAGTCTCCTGAAATCACAAGATATATTTTTTCTTCCGACCTTCATGATACTTTCAAGTAATGAGCAGAACACCAGTCAAACTTGGATGCCCAACTTTCGTTCTCCTAGGTCGAAGCATTCGTTTGCAGGAACATTTTGAATTTTTTGGTTTCACTGCGTTTTCTCCTATATTGACAGATGCAGTTAGAACTCTAAATCAAACACGGTTTGTGCTAGCTTCTTGAAACTTGACACAATACAATAGTTCTACGTTCTATCTCTAAGGTTTGTTTCCTCTTGATGTAGCCTTAAGCAGAGACTTGCGAATAACTCACTCAATGAAAGGCGTTGTTAGGCTGCCAAAAAACTAGAGTCTCCTGAAATCACAACATATATTTTTTCTTCCGACCTTCATGATACTTTCAAGTAATGAGCAGTACACCAGTCAAACTTGGATGCCCAAGTTTCGTTCTCCTAGGTCGAAGCATTCGTTTGCAGGAACAGTTTGAATTTTTAGGTTTCACTGCGTTTTCTCCTATATTGACAGATGCAGTTAGAACTCTAAATCAAACACGGTTTGGGCTAGCTTCTTGAAACTTGACACAATACAATAGTTCTACATTCTATGTCTAAGGTTTGTTTCCTCTTGATGTAGCCTTAAGCAGAGACTGGCAAATAACTCACTCAATGAAAGGCGTTGTTAGGCTGCCAAAAAACTACAGTCTCCTGAAATCACAACATATATTTTTTCTTTCGACCTTCATGATACTTTCAAGTAATGAGCAGTACACCAATCAAACTTGGATTCCCAAGTTTCGTTCTCCTAGGTCAAAGCATTCTTTGCAGGAACAGTTTGAATTTTTAGGTTTCACTGCGTTTTCTCCAATATTGCCAGATGCAGTTAGAACTCTAAATCAAACACGGTTTGTGCTAGCTTCTTGAAACTTGACACAATACAATAGTTCTACGTTCTATCTCTAAGGTTTGTTTCCACTTGATGTAGCCTTAAGCAGAGACTGGCGAATAACTCACTCAATGAAAGGCGTTGTTAGGCTGCCAAAAAACTACAGTCTCCTGAAATCACAACATATATTTTTTCCTCCGAGCTTCATGATACTTTCAAGTAATGAGCAGTACACCAGTCAAACTTTAATGCCCAAGTTTTGTTCTCCTGGGTCGAAGCATTCGTTTGCAGGAACAGTTTGAATTTTTAGGTTTCACTGCATTTTCTCCTATATTGACAGATGCAGTTAGAACTCTAAATCAAACACGGTTTGTGCTAGCTTCTTGAAACTTGACACAATACAATAGTTCTACGTTCTATCTCTAAGGTTTGTTTCCTGTTGATGTAGCCGTAAGCACAGACTGGCGAATAACTCACTCAATGAAAGGCGTTGTTAGGCTGCCAAAAAACTACAGTCTCCTGAAATCACAACATATATTTTTTCTTCCGAGCTTCATGATACTTTCAAGTAATGAGCAGTACACCAGTCAAACTTGGATGCCCAAGTTTCGTTCTCCTAGGTCGAAGCATTCGTTTGCAGGAACAGTTTGAATTTTTTGGTTTCACTGCATTTTCTCCCATACTGACAGATGCAGTTAGAACTCTAAATCAAACACGGTTTGTGCTAGCTTCTTGAAACTTGACACAATACAATAGTTCTACGTTCTATCTCTAAGGTTTGTTTTCTCTTGATGTAGCCTTAAGCAGAGACTTGCGAATAACTCACTCAATGAAAGGCGTTGTTAGGATGCCAAAAAACTACAGTCTCCTGAAATCACAACATATATTTTTTCTTCCGACCTTCAAGATACTTTCAAGTAATGAGCAGTACACCAGTCAAACTTGGATGCCCAAGTTTCGTTCTCCTAGGTCGAAGCATTCGTTTGCAGGAACACTTTGAATTTTTAGGTTTCACTGCGTTTTCTCCTATATTGACAGATGCAGTTAGAACTCTAAATCAAACACGGTTTGTGCCAGCTTCTTGAAACTTGACACAATACAATAGTTCTACGTTCTATCTCTAAGGTTTGTTTCCTCTTGATGTAGCCTTAAGCAGAGACTTGCGAATAACTCACTCAATGAAAGGCCATGTTAGGCTGCCAAAAAACTACAGTCTCCTGAAATCACAACAAATATTTTTTCTTCCGAACTTCATGATACTTTCAAGTAATGAGCAGTACACCAGTCAAACTTGGATGCCCAAGTTTCGTTCTCCTAGGTCGAAGCATTCATTTGCAGGAACAGTTTGAATTTTTAGGTTTCACTGCGTTCTCTCCTATATTGACAGATGCAGTTAGAACTCAAAATCAAACACGGTTTGTGCTAGCTTCTTGAAACTTGACACAATACAATAGTTCTACGTTCTATCTCTAAGGTTTGTTTCCTCTTGATGTAGCCTTAAGCAGAGACTGGCGAATAACTCACTCAATGAAAGGCGTTGTTAGGCTGCCAAAAAACTACAGTCTCCTGAAATCACAACATATATTTTTTCTTCCGACCTTCATGATACTTTCAAGTAATGAGCAGTACACCAGTCAAACTTGGATGCCCAAGTTTCGTTCTCCTAGGTCGAAGCATTCGTTTGCAGGAACAGTTTGAATTTTTTGGTTTCACTGTGTTTTCTCCTATATTGACAGATGCATTTAGAACTCTAAATCAAACACGGTTTGGGTTAGCTTCTTGAAACTTGACACAATACAATAGTTCTACGTTCTATCTCTAAGGTTTGTTTCCTCTTGGTGTAGCCTTAAGCAGAGACTTTCGAATAACTCACTCAATGAAAGGCGTTGTTAGGCTGCCAAAAAACTACAGTCTCCTGAAATCACAACATATATTTTTTCTTCCGACCTTCATGATACTTTCAAGTAATGAGCAGTACACCAGTCAAACTTGGATGCCCAAGTTTCGTTCTCCTAGGTCGAAGCATTCGTTTGCAGGAACAGTTTGAATTTTTTGGTTTCACTGCATTTTCTCCCATATTGACAGATGCAGTTAGAACTCTAAATCAAACACGGTTTGTGCTAGCTTCTTGAAACTTGACACAATACAATAGTTCTACGTTCTATCTCTAAGGTTTGTTTTCTCTTGATGTAGCCTTAAGCAGAGACTTGCGAATAACTCACTCAATGAAAGGCGTTGTTAGGATGCCAAAAAACTACAGTCTCCTGAAATCACAACATATATTTTTTCTTCCGACCTTCAAGATACTTTCAAGTAATGAGCAGTACACCAGTCAAACTTGGATGCCCAAGTTTCGTTCTCCTAGGTCGAAGCATTCGTTTGCAGGAACACTTTGAATTTTTAGGTTTCACTGCGTTTTCTCCTATATTGACAGATGCAGTTAGAACTCTAAATCAAACACGGTTTGTGCCAGCTTCTTGAAACTTGACACAATACAATAGTTCTACGTTCTATCTCTAAGGTTTGTTTCCTCTTGATGTAGCCTTAAGCAGAGACTTGCGAATAACTCACTCAATGAAAGGCCATGTTAGGCTGCCAAAAAACTACAGTCTCCTGAAATCACAACAAATATTTTTTCTTCCGATCTTCATGATACTTTCAAGTAATGAGCAGTACACCAGTCAAACTTGGATGCCCAAGTTTCGTTCTCCTAGGTCGAAGCATTCATTTGCAGGAACAGTTTGAATTTTTAGGTTTCACTGCGTTCTCTCCTATATTGACAGATGCAGTTAGAACTCAAAATCAAACACGGTTTGTGCTAGCTTCTTGAAACTTGACACAATACAATAGTTCTACGTTCTATCTCTAAGGTTTGTTTCCTCTTGATGTAGCCTTAAGCAGAGACTGGCGAATAACTCACTCAATGAAAGGCGTTGTTAGGCTGCCAAAAAACTACAGTCTCCTGAAATCACAACATATATTTTTTCTTCCGACCTTCATGATACTTTCAAGTAATGAGCAGTACACCAGTCAAACTTGGATGCCCAAGTTTCGTTCTCCTAGGTCGAAGCATTCGTTTGCAGGAACAGTTTGAATTTTTTGGTTTCACTGTGTTTTCTCCTATATTGACAGATGCATTTAGAACTCTAAATCAAACACGGTTTGGGTTAGCTTCTTGAAACTTGACACAATACAATAGTTCTACGTTCTATCTCTAAGGTTTGTTTCCTCTTGGTGTAGCCTTAAGCAGAGACTTTCGAATAACTCACTCAATGAAAGGCGTTGTTAGGCTGCCAAAAAACTACAGTCTCCTGAAATCACAACATATATTTTTTCTTCCGACCTTCATGATACTTTCAAGTAATGAGCAGTACACCAGTCAAACTTGGATGCCCAAGTTTCGTTCTCCTAGGTCGAAGCATTCGTTTGCAGGAACAGTTTGAATTTTTAGGTTTCACTGCATTTTCTCCTATATTGACAATGCAGTCAGAACTCTAAATCAAACACGGTATGGGCTAGCTTCTTGAAACTTGACACAATACAATAGTTCTACGTTCTATCTCTAAGGTTTCTTTCCTCTTGATGTAGCCTTAAGCAGAGACTGGCGAATAACTCACTCAATGAAAGGCGTTGTTAGGCTGCCAAAAAACTACAGTCTCCTGAAATCACAACATATATTTTTTCTTCCGACCTTCATGATACTTTCAAGTAATGAGCAGTACACCAGTCAAACTTGGATGCCCAAGTTTCGTTCTCCTAGGTCGAAGCATTCGTTTGCAGGAACAGTTTGAATTTTTAGGTTTCACTGCATTTTCTCCTATATTGACAGATGCAGTTAGAACTCTAAATCAAACACGGTTTGTGCTAGCTTCTTGAAACTTGACACAATACAATAGTTCTACGTTCTATCTCTAAGGTTTGTTTCCTGTTGATGTAGCCGTAAGCACAGACTGGCGAATAACTCACTCAATGAAAGGCGTTGTTAGGCAGCCAAAAAACTACAGTCTCCTGAAATCACAACATATATTTTTTCTTCCGACCTTCATGATACTTTCAAGTAATGAGCAGTACACCAATCAAACTTGGATGCCCAAGTTTCGTTCTCCTAGGTCAAAGCATTCTTTGCAGGAACAGTTTGAATTTTTAGGTTTCACTGCGTTTTCTCCAATATTGACAGATGCAGTTAGAACTCTAAATCAAACACGGTTTGTGCTAGCTTCTTGAAACTTGACACAATACAATAGTTCTACGTTCTATCTATAAGGTTTGTTTCCTCTTGATGTAGCCTTAAGCAGAGACTGGCGAATAACTCACTCAATGAAAGGCGTTGTTAGGCTGCCAAAAAACTAGAGTCTCCTGAAATCACAACATATATTTTTTCCTCCGAGCTTCATGATACTTTCAAGTAATGAGCAGTACACCAGTCAAACTTGGATGCCCAAGTTTCGTTCTCCTAGGTCGAAGCATTCGTTTGCAGGAACAGTTTGAATTTTTAGGTTTCACTGCGTTTTCTCCTATATTGACAGATGCAGTTAGAACTCTAAATCAAACACAGTTTGTGCTAGCTTCTTGAAACTTGACACAATACAATAGTTCTATGTTCTATCTCTAAGGTTTGTTTCCTCTTGATGTAGCCTTAAGCAGAGACTGGCGAATAACTCACTCAATGAAAGGCGTTGTTAGGCTGCCAAAAAACTACAGTCTCCTGAAATCACAACATATATTTTTTCTTCCGACCTTCAAGATACTTTCAATTAATGAGCAGTACACCAGTTAAACTTGGATGCCCAAGTTTCGTTCTCCTAGATCGAAGCATTCGTTTGCAGGAACAGTTTGAATTTTTAGGTTTCACTGCGTTTTCTCCTATATTGACAGATGCAGTTAGAACTCTAAATCAAACACGGTTTGGGCTAGCTTCTTGAAACTTGACACAATACAATAGTTCTAAGTTCTATCTCTAAGGTGTGTTTCCTCTTGATGTAGCCTTAAGCAGAGACTGGCGAATAACTCACTCAATGAAAGGCGTTGTTAGGCTGCCAAAAACTACAGTCTCCTGAAATCACAACATATATTTTTTCTTTCGACCTTCATGATACTTTCAAGTAATGACCAGTACACCAATCAAACTTGGATGCCCAAGTTTCGTTCTCCTAGGTCGAAGCATTCGTTTGCAGGAACAGTTTGAATTTTTAGGTTTCACTGCATTTTCTCCTACGTTGACAGATGCAGTTAGAACTCTAAATCAAACACGGTTTGGGCTAGCTTCTTGAAACTTGACACAATACAATAGTTCTACGTTCTATCTCTAAGGTTTGTTTCCTCTTGATGCAGCCTTAAGCAGAGACTTGCGAATAACTCACTCAATGAAAGGCGTGGTTAGGCTGCCAAAAAACTACAGTCTCCTGAAATCACAACATATATTTTTTCTTCCAACCTTCATGATACTTTAAAGTAATGAGCAGTACACCAGTCAAACTTGGATGCCCAAGTTTCGTTCTCCTAGGTCGAAGCATTCTTTTGCAGGAACAGTTTGAATTTTTAGGTTTCACTGCGTTTTCTCCTATATTGACAGATGCAGTTAGAACTCAAAATCAAACACGGTTGTGCTAGCTTCTTGAAACTTGACACAATACAATAGTTCTACGTTCTATCTCTAAGGTTTGTTTCCTCTTGATGTAGCCTTAAGCAGAGCCTGGCGAATAACTCACTCAATGAAAGGCGTTGTTAGCCTGCCAAAAAACTACAGTCTCCTGAAATCACAAGATATATTTTTTCTTCCGACCTTCATGATACTTTCAAGTAATGAGCAGAACACCAGTCAAACTTGGATGCCCAACTTTCGTTCTCCTAGGTCGAAGCATTCGTTTGCAGGAACATTTTGAATTTTTTGGTTTCACTGCGTTTTCTCCTATATTGACAGATGCAGTTAGAACTCTAAATCAAACACGGTTTGTGCTAGCTTCTTGAAACTTGACACAATACAATAGTTCTACGTTCTATCTCTAAGGTTTGTTTCCTCTTGATGTAGCCTTAAGCAGAGACTTGCGAATAACTCACTCAATGAAAGGCGTTGTTAGGCTGCCAAAAAACTAGAGTCTCCTGAAATCACAACATATATTTTTTCTTCCGACCTTCATGATACTTTCAAGTAATGAGCAGTACACCAGTCAAACTTGGATGCCCAAGTTTCGTTCTCCTAGGTCGAAGCATTCGTTTGCAGGAACAGTTTGAATTTTTAGGTTTCACTGCGTTTTCTCCTATATTGACAGATGCAGTTAGAACTCTAAATCAAACACGGTTTGGGCTAGCTTCTTGAAACTTGACACAATACAATAGTTCTACATTCTATGTCTAAGGTTTGTTTCCTCTTGATGTAGCCTTAAGCAGAGACTGGCAAATAACTCACTCAATGAAAGGCGTTGTTAGGATGCCAAAAAACTACAGTCTCCTGAAATCACAACATATATTTTTTCTTTCGACCTTCATGATACTTTCAAGTAATGAGCAGTACACCAATCAAACTTGGATTCCCAAGTTTCGTTCTCCTAGGTCAAAGCATTCTTTGCAGGAACAGTTTGAATTTTTAGGTTTCACTGCGTTTTCTCCAATATTGCCAGATGCAGTTAGAACTCTAAATCAAACACGGTTTGTGCTAGCTTCTTGAAACTTGACACAATACAATAGTTCTACGTTCTATCTCTAAGGTTTGTTTCCTCTTGATGTAGCCTTAAGCAGAGACTGGCGAATAACTCACTCAATGAAAGGCGTTGTTAGGCTGCCAAAAAACTACAGTCTCCTGAAATCACAACATATATTTTTTCCTCCGAGCTTCATGATACTTTCAAGTAATGAGCAGTACACCAGTCAAACTTTAATGCCCAAGTTTTGTTCTCCTGGGTCGAAGCATTCGTTTGCAGGAACAGTTTGAATTTTTAGGTTTCACTGCATTTTCTCCTATATTGACAGATGCAGTTAGAACTCTAAATCAAACACGGTTTGTGCTAGCTTCTTGAAACTTGACACAATACAATAGTTCTACGTTCTATCTCTAAGGTTTGTTTCCTGTTGATGTAGCCGTAAGCACAGACTGGCGAATAACTCACTCAATGAAAGGCGTTGTTAGGCTGCCAAAAAACTACAGTCTCCTGAAATCACAACATATATTTTTTCTTCCGAGCTTCATGATACTTTCAAGTAATGAGCAGTACACCAGTCAAACTTGGATGCCCAAGTTTCGTTCTCCTAGGTCGAAGCATTCGTTTGCAGGAACAGTTTGAATTTTTTGGTTTCACTGCATTTTCTCCCATATTGACAGATGCAGTTAGAACTCTAAATCAAACACGGTTTGTGCTAGCTTCTTGAAACTTGACACAATACAATAGTTCTACGTTCTATCTCTAAGGTTTGTTTTCTCTTGATGTAGCCTTAAGCAGAGACTTGCGAATAACTCACTCAATGAAAGGCGTTGTTAGGATGCCAAAAAACTACAGTCTCCTGAAATCACAACATATATTTTTTCTTCCGACCTTCAAGATACTTTCAAGTAATGAGCAGTACACCAGTCAAACTTGGATGCCCAAGTTTCGTTCTCCTAGGTCGAAGCATTCGTTTGCAGGAACACTTTGAATTTTTAGGTTTCACTGCGTTTTCTCCTATATTGACAGATGCAGTTAGAACTCTAAATCAAACACGGTTTGTGCCAGCTTCTTGAAACTTGACACAATACAATAGTTCTACGTTCTATCTCTAAGGTTTGTTTCCTCTTGATGTAGCCTTAAGCAGAGACTTGCGAATAACTCACTCAATGAAAGGCCATGTTAGGCTGCCAAAAAACTACAGTCTCCTGAAATCACAACAAATATTTTTTCTTCCGATCTTCATGATACTTTCAAGTAATGAGCAGTACACCAGTCAAACTTGGATGCCCAAGTTTCGTTCTCCTAGGTCGAAGCATTCATTTGCAGGAACAGTTTGAATTTTTAGGTTTCACTGCGTTCTCTCCTATATTGACAGATGCAGTTAGAACTCAAAATCAAACACGGTTTGTGCTAGCTTCTTGAAACTTGACACAATACAATAGTTCTACGTTCTATCTCTAAGGTTTGTTTCCTCTTGATGTAGCCTTAAGCAGAGACTGGCGAATAACTCACTCAATGAAAGGCGTTGTTAGGCTGCCAAAAAACTACAGTCTCCTGAAATCACAACATATATTTTTTCTTCCGACCTTCATGATACTTTCAAGTAATGAGCAGTACACCAGTCAAACTTGGATGCCCAAGTTTCGTTCTCCTAGGTCGAAGCATTCGTTTGCAGGAACAGTTTGAATTTTTTGGTTTCACTGTGTTTTCTCCTATATTGACAGATGCATTTAGAACTCTAAATCAAACACGGTTTGGGTTAGCTTCTTGAAACTTGACACAATACAATAGTTCTACGTTCTATCTCTAAGGTTTGTTTCCTCTTGGTGTAGCCTTAAGCAGAGACTTTCGAATAACTCACTCAATGAAAGGCGTTGTTAGGCTGCCAAAAAACTACAGTCTCCTGAAATCACAACATATATTTTTTCTTCCGACCTTCATGATACTTTCAAGTAATGAGCAGTACACCAGTCAAACTTGGATGCCCAAGTTTCGTTCTCCTAGGTCGAAGCATTCGTTTGCAGGAACAGTTTGAATTTTTAGGTTTCACTGCATTTTCTCCTATATTGACAATGCAGTCAGAACTCTAAATCAAACACGGTATGGGCTAGCTTCTTGAAACTTGACACAATACAATAGTTCTACGTTCTATCTCTAAGGTTTCTTTCCTCTTGATGTAGCCTTAAGCAGAGACTGGCGAATAACTCACTCAATGAAAGGCGTTGTTAGGCTGCCAAAAAACTACAGTCTCCTGAAATCACAACATATATTTTTTCTTCCGACCTTCATGATACTTTCAAGTAATGAGCAGTACACCAGTCAAACTTGGATGCCCAAGTTTCGTTCTCCTAGGTCGAAGCATTCGTTTGCAGGAACAGTTTGAATTTTTAGGTTTCACTGCATTTTCTCCTATATTGACAGATGCAGTTAGAACTCTAAATCAAACACGGTTTGTGCTAGCTTCTTGAAACTTGACACAATACAATAGTTCTACGTTCTATCTCTAAGGTTTGTTTCCTGTTGATGTAGCCGTAAGCACAGACTGGCGAATAACTCACTCAATGAAAGGCGTTGTTAGGCAGCCAAAAAACTACAGTCTCCTGAAATCACAACATATATTTTTTCTTCCGACCTTCATGATACTTTCAAGTAATGAGCAGTACACCAATCAAACTTGGATGCCCAAGTTTCGTTCTCCTAGGTCAAAGCATTCTTTGCAGGAACAGTTTGAATTTTTAGGTTTCACTGCGTTTTCTCCAATATTGACAGATGCAGTTAGAACTCTAAATCAAACACGGTTTGTGCTAGCTTCTTGAAACTTGACACAATACAATAGTTCTACGTTCTATCTATAAGGTTTGTTTCCTCTTGATGTAGCCTTAAGCAGAGACTGGCGAATAACTCACTCAATGAAAGGCGTTGTTAGGCTGCCAAAAAACTAGAGTCTCCTGAAATCACAACATATATTTTTTCCTCCGAGCTTCATGATACTTTCAAGTAATGAGCAGTACACCAGTCAAACTTGGATGCCCAAGTTTCGTTCTCCTAGGTCGAAGCATTCGTTTGCAGGAACAGTTTGAATTTTTAGGTTTCACTGCATTTTCTCCTATATTGACAGATGCAGTTAGAACTCTAAATCAAACACGGTTTGTGCTAGCTTCTTGAAACTTGACACAATACAATAGTTCTACGTTCTATCTCTAAGGTTTGTTTCCTGTTGATGTAGCCGTAAGCACAGACTGGCGAATAACTCACTCAATGAAAGGCGTTGTTAGGCTGCCAAAAAACTACAGTCTCCTGAAATCACAACATATATTTTTTCTTCTGAGCTTCATGATACTTTCAAGTAATGAGCAGTACACCAGTCAAACTTGGATGCCCAAGTTTCGTTCTCCTAGGTCGAAGCATTCGTTTGCAGGAACAGTTTGAATTTTTTGGTTTCACTGCATTTTCTCCCATATTGACAGATGCAGTTAGAACTCTAAATCAAACACGGTTTGTGCTAGCTCCTTGAAACTTGACACAATACAATAGTTCTACGTTCTATCTCTAAGGTTTGTTTCCTCTTGATGTAGCCTTAAGCAGAGACTTGCGAATAACTCACTCAATGAAAGGCGTTGTTAGGATGCCAAAAAACTACAGTCTCCTGAAATCACAACATATATTTTTTCTTCCGACCTTCAAGATACTTTCAAGTAATGAGCAGTACACCAGTCAAACTTGGATGCCCAAGTTTCGTTCTCCTAGGTCGAAGCATTCGTTTGCAGGAACACTTTGAATTTTTAGGTTTCACTGCGTTTTCTCCTATATTGACAGATGCAGTTAGAACTCTAAATCAAACACGGTTTGTGCCAGCTTCTTGAAACTTGACACAATACAATAGTTCTACGTTCTATCTCTAAGGTTTGTTTCCTCTTGATGTAGCCTTAAGCAGAGACTTGCGAATAACTCACTCAATGAAAGGCCATGTTAGGCTGCCAAAAAACTACAGTCTCCTGAAATCACAACAAATATTTTTTCTTCCGATCTTCATGATACTTTCAAGTAATGAGCAGTACACCAGTCAAACTTGGATGCCCAAGTTTCGTTCTCCTAGGTCGAAGCATTCATTTGCAGGAACAGTTTGAATTTTTAGGTTTCACTGCGTTCTCTCCTATATTGACAGATGCAGTTAGAACTCAAAATCAAACACGGTTTGTCCTAGCTTCTTGAAACTTGACACAATACAATAGTTCTACGTTCTATCTCTAAGGTTTGTTTCCTCTTGATGTAGCCTTAAGCAGAGACTGGTGAATAACTCACTCAATGAAAGGCGTTGTTAGGCTGCCAAAAACTACAGTCTCCTGAAATCACAACATATATTTTTTCTTCCGACCTTCATGATACTTTCAAGTAATGAGCAGTACACCAGTCAAACTTGGATGCCCAAGTTTCGTTCTCCTAGGTCGAAGCATTCGTTTGCAGGAACAGTTTGAATTTTTTGGTTTCACTGTGTTTTCTCCTATATTGACAGATGCATTTAGAACTCTAAATCAAACACGGTTTGGGTTAGCTTCTTGAAACTTGACACAATACAATAGTTCTACGTTCTATCTCTAAGGTTTGTTTCCTCTTGGTGTAGCCTTAAGCAGAGACTGGCGAATAACTCACTCAATGAAAGGCGTTGTTAGGCTGCCAAAAAACTACAGTCTCCTGAAATCACAACATATATTTTTTCTTCCGACCTTCATGATACTTTCAAGTAATGAGCAGTACACCAGTCAAACTTGGATGCCCAAGTTTCGTTCTCCTAGGTCGAAGCATTCGATTGCAGGAACAGTTTGAATTTTTAGGTTTCACTGCGTTTTCTCCTATATTGACAGATGCAGTTAGAACTCTAAATCAAACACGGTTAGCTTCTTGAAACTTGACACAATACAATAGTTCTACGTTCTATCTCTAAGGTTTGTTTCCTCTTGATGTAGCCTTAAGCAGAGACTGGCGAATAACTCACTCAATGAAAGGCGTTGTTAAGGCTGCCAAAAAACTACAGTCTCCTGAAATCAGAACATATATTATTTCTTCCGAACTTCATGTTACTTTCAAGTAAAGAGCAGTACAACAGTCAAACTTGGATGCCCAAGTTTCGTTCTCCTAGGTCGAAGCATTCGTTTGCAGGAACAGTTTGAATTTTTAGGTTTCACTGCGTTTTCTCCTATATTGACGGATGCAATTAGAACTCTAAATCAAACACGGTTTGTGCTAGCTTCTTGAAACTTGACACAATACAATAGTTCTACGTTCTGTCTCTAAGGTTTGTTTCCTCTTGATGTAGCCTTAAGCAGAGACTTGCGAATAACTCACTCAATGAAAGGCGTTGTTAGGCTGCCAAAAAACTACAGTCTCCTGAAATCACAACATATATTTTTTCTTCTGACCTTCAACATACTTTCAAGTAATGAGCAGTACACCAGTCAAACTTGGATGCCCAAGTTTCGTTCTCCTAGGTCGAAGCATTCGTTTGCAGGAACAGTTTGAATTTTTAGGTTTCACTGCGTTTTCTCCTATATTGACAGATGCAGTTAGAACTCTAAATCAAACACGGTTTGTGCTAGCTTCTTGAAACTTGACACAATACAATAGTTCTACGTTCTATCTCTAAGGTTTCTTTCCTCTTGATGTAGCCTTAAGCAGAGACTTGCGAATAACTCACTCAATGAAAGGCGTTGTTAGGCTGCCAAAAAACTACAGTCTCCTGAAATCACAACATATATTTTTTCTTCCGATCTTCAACATACTTTCAAGCAATGAGCAGTACACCAGTCAAACTTGGATGCCCAAGTTTCGTTCTCCTAGGTCGAAGCATTCGTTTGCAGGAACAGTTTGAATTTTTAGGTTTCACTGGCCGTTTTCTCCTATATTGACAGATGCAGTTAGAACTCTAAATCAAACACGGTTTGTGCTAGCTTCTTGAAACTTGACACAATACAATAGTTCTACGTTCTATCTCTAAGGTTTGTTTCCTCTTGGTGTAGTCTTAAGCAGAGACTGGCGAATAACTCACTCAATGAAAGGCGTTGTTAGGCTGCCAAAAAACTACAGTCTCCTGAAATCACAACATATATTTTTTCTTCCAACCTTCATGATACTTTCAAGTAATGAGCAGTACACCAATCTAACTTGGATGCCCAAGTTTCGTTCTCCTAGGTCGAAGCATTCATTTGCAGGAACAGTTTGAATTTTAGGTTTCACTGCGTTTTCTCCTATATTGACAGATGCAGTTAGAACTCTAAATCAAACACGGTTTGTGCTAGCTTCTTGAAACTTGACACAATACAATAGTTCTACGTTCTATCTCTAAGGTTTGTTTCCTCTTGATGTAGCCTTAAGGAGAGACTTGCGAATAACTCACTCAATGAAAGGCGTTGTTAGGCTGCCAAAAAACTAGAGTCTCCTGAAATCACAACATATATTTTTTCTTCCGACCTTCAAGATACTTTCAAGTAATGAGCAGTACACCAGTCAAACTTGGATGCCCAAGTTTCGTTCTCCTCAGTCGAGAAATCGTTAGCAGTTAGCAGTGAACAGTTATCGGCGTTTTCTCCTATATTGACAGATGCAGTTAGAACTCTAAATCAAACACGGTTTGTGCTAGCTTCTTGAAACTTGACACAATACAATAGTTCTACGTTCTATCTCTAAGGTTTGTTTCCTCTTGATGTAGCCTTAAGCAGAGACTGGCGAATAACTCACTCGATGAAAGGCGTTGTTAGGCTGCCAAAAACTACAGTCTCCTGAAATCACAACATATATTTTTTCTTCCGACCTTCATGATACTTTCAAGTAATGAGCAGTACACCAGTCAAACTTGGATGCCCAAGTTTCGTTCTCCTAGGTCGAAGCATTCGTTTGCAGGAACAGTTTGAATTTTTAGGTTTCACTGCATTTTCTCCTATATTGACAATGCAGTCAGAACTCTAAATCAACACGGTATGGGCTAGCTTCTTGAAACTTGAACAATACAATAGTTCTACGTTCTATCTCTAAGGTTTCTATCCTCTTGATGTAGCCTTAAGCAGAGACTGGCGAATAACTCACTCAATGAAAGGCGTTGTTAGGCTGCCAAAAACTACAGTCTCCTGAAATCACAACATATATTTTTCTTCCGACCTTCATGATACTTTCAAGTAATGAGCAGTACACCAGTCAAACTTGGATGCCCAAGTTTCCTTCTCCTAGGTCGAAGCATTCGTTTGCAGGAACAGTTTGAATTTTTATGTTTCACTGCGTTTTCTCCTACGTTGACAGATGCAGTTAGAACACTAAATCAAACACGGTTTGGGCTAGCTTCTTGAAACTTGACACAATACAATAGTTCTACGTTCTATCTCTAAGGTTTGTTTCCTCTTGATGTTGCCTTAAGCAGAGACTGGCGAATAACTCACTCAATGAAAGGCGTTGTTAGGCTGCCAAAAAACTACAGTCTCCTGAAATCACAACATATATTTTTTCTTCCGACCTTCATGATACTTTCAAGTAATGAGCAGTACACCAGTCAAACTTGGATGCCCAAGTTTCGTTCTCCTAGGTCGAAGCATTCGTTTGCAGGAACAGTTTGAATTTTTAGGTTTCACTGCGTTTTCTCCTATATTGACAGATGCAGTTAGAACTCTAAATCAAACACGGTTTGTGCTAGCTTCTTGAAACTTGACACAATACAATAGTTCTACGTTCTATCTCTAAGGTTTGTTTCCTCTTGATGTAGCCTTTAGCAGAGACTGGCGAATAACTCACTCAATGAAAGGCGTTGTTAGGCTGCCAAAAAACTACAGTCTCCTGAAATCACAACATATATTTTTTCTTCCGACCTTCATGATACTTTCAAGTAATGAGCAGTACACCAGTCAAACTTGGATGCCCAAGTTTCGTTCTCCTAGGTCGAAGCATTCGTTTGCAGGAACAGTTTGAATTTTTAGGTTTCACTGCGTTTTCTCCTATATTGACAGATGCAGTTAGAACTCTAAATCAAACACGGTTTGGGCTAGCTTCTTGACTTGACACAATACAATAGTTCTACGTTCTATCTCTAAGGTTTGTTTCCTCTTGATGTAGCCTTAAGCAGAGACTGGCGAATCACTCACACAATGAAAGGCGTTGTTAGGCTGCCAAAAAACTACAGTCTCCTGAAATCACAACATATATTTTTTCTTCCGACCTTCATGATACTTTCAAGTAATGAGCAGTACACCAGTCAAACTTGGATGCCCAAGTTTCGTTCTCTCTAGGTCGAAGCATTCGTTAGCAGGAACAGTTTGGAACAGTTTGAATTTTTAGGTTTCACTGCGTTTTCTCCTATATTGACAGATGCAGTTAGAACTCTATATCAAACACGGTTTGTGCTAGCTTCTTGAAACTTGACACAATACAATAGTTCTACGTTCTATCTCTAAGGTTTGTTTCCTCTTGATGTAGCCTTAAGCAGAGACTGGCGAATAACTCACTCAATGAAAGGCGTTGTTATGCTGCCAAGAAACTACAGTCTCCTGAAATCACAACATATATTTTTTCTTCCGACCTTCATGATACTTTCAAGTAATGAGCAGTACACCAGTCAAACTTGGATGCCCAAGTTTCGTTCTCCTAGGTCGAAGCATTCGTTTGCAGGAACAGTTTGAATTTTTAGGTTTCACTGCGTTTTCTCCTATATTGACAATGCAGTCAGAACTCTAAATCAAACACGGTTTTGGCTAGCTTCTTGAAACTTGACACAATACAATAGTTCTACGTTCTATCTCTAAGGTTTGTTTCCTCTTGATGTAGCCTTAAGCAGAGACTGGCGAATAACTCACTCAATGAAAGGCGTTGTTAGGCTGTCAAGAAACTACAGTCTCCTGAAATCACAACATATATTTTTTCTTCCGACATTCATGATACTTTCAAGTAATGAGCAGTACACCAGTCAAACTTGGATGACCAAGTTTCGTTCTCCTAGGTCGAAGCATTCGTTTGCAGGAACAGTTTGAATTTTTAGGTTTCACTGCGTTTTCTCCTATATTGACAGATGCAGTTAGAACTCTAAATCAAACACGGTTTGGGCTAGCTTCTTGAAACTTGACACAATACAATAGTTCTACGTTCTATCTCTAAGGTTTGTTTCCTCTTGATGTAGCCTTAAGCAGAGACTGGCGAATAACTCACTCAATGAAAGGCGTTGTTAGGCTGCCAAAAGCTACAGTCTCCTGAAATCACAACATATATTTTTTCTTCCGACCTTCATGATACTTTCAAGTAATGAGCAGTACACCAGTCAAACTTGGATGCCCAAGTTTCTTTCTCCTAGGTCGAAGCATTCGTTTGCAGGAACAGTTTGAATTTTTAGGTTTCACTGCGTTTTCTCCTATATTGACAATGCAGTCAGAACTCTAAATCAAACACGGGTGGGCTAGCTTCTTGAAACTTGACACAATACAATAGTTCTACGTTCTATCTCTAAGGTTTGTTTCCTCTTGATGTAGCCTTAAGCAGAGACTGGCGAATAACTCACTCAATGAAAGGCGTTGTTAGGCTGCCAAAAAACTACAGTCTCCTGAAATCAAAACATATATTTTTTCTTCCGACCTTCATGATACTTTCAAGTAATGAGCAGTACACCAGTCAAACTTGGATGCCCAAGTTTCGTTCTCCTAGGTCGAAGCATTCGTTTGCAGGAACAGTTTGAATTTTTAGGTTTCACTGCGTTTTCTCCTATATTGACAATGCAGTCAGAACTCTAAATCAAACACGGTTTTGGCTAGCTTCTTGAAACTTGACACAATACAATAGTTCTACGTTCTATCTCTAAGGTTTGTTTCCTCTTGATGTAGCCTTAAGCAGAGACTGGCGAATAACTCACTCAATGAAAGGCGTTGTTAGGCTGCCAAAAAACTACAGTCTCCTGAAATCACAACATATATTTTTTCTTCCGACCTTCATGATACTTTCAAGTAATGAGCAGTACACCAGTCAAACTTGGATGCCCAAGTTTCGTTCTCCTAGGTCGAAGCATTCGTTTGCAGGAACAGTTTGAATTTTTAGGTTTCACTGCGTTTTCTCCTATATTGACAGATGCAGTTAGAACTCTAAATCAAACACGGTTTGTGCTAGCTTCTTGAAACTTGACACAATACAATAGTTCTACGTTCTATCTCTAAGGTTTCTTTCCTCTTGATGTAGCCTTAAGCAGAGACTTGCGAATAACTCACTCAATGAATGGCGTTGTTAGGCTGCCAAAAAACTACAGTCTCCTGAAATCACAACATATATTTTTTCTTCCGATCTTCAACATACTTTCAAGCAATGAGCAGTACACCAGTCAAACTTGGATGCCCAAGTTTCGTTGTCCTAGGTCGAAGCATTCGTTTGCAGGAACAGTTTGAATTTTTAGGTTTCACTGCGTTTTCTCCTATATTGACAGATGCAGTTAGAACTCTAAATCAAACACGGTTTGTGCTAGCTTCTTGAAACTTGACACAATACAATAGTTCTACGTTCTATCTCTAAGGTTTGTTTCCTCTTGGTGTAGTCTTAAGCAGAGACTGGCGAATAACTCACTCAATGAAAGGCGTTGTTAGGCTGCCAAAAACTACAGTCTCCTGAAATCACAACATATATTTTTTCTTCCAACTTCATGATACTTTCAAGTAATGAGCAGTACACCAATCTAACTTGGATGCCCAAGTTTCGTTCTCCTAGGTCGAAGCATTCATTTGCAGGAACAGTTTGAATTTTAGGTTTCACTGCGTTTTCTCCTATATTGACAGATGCAGTTAGAACTCTAAATCAAACACGGTTTGTGCTAGCTTCTTGAAACTTGACACAATACAATAGTTCTACGTTCTATCTCTAAGGTTTGTTTCCTCTTGATGTAGCCTTAAGGAGAGACTTGCGAATAACTCACTCAATGAAAGGCGTTGTTAGGCTGCCAAAAAATTAGAGTCTCCTGAAATCACAACATATATTTTTTCTTCCGACCTTCAAGATACTTTCAAGTAATGAGCAGTACACCAGTCAAACTTGGATGCCCAAGTTTCGTTCTCCTCAGTCGAAGCATTCGTTTGCAGGAACAGTTTGAATTTTTAGGTTTCATTGCGTTTTCTCCTATATTGACAGATGCAGTTAGAACTCTAAATCAAACACGGTTTGTGCTAGCTTCTTGAAACTTGACACAATACAATAGTTCTACGTTCTATCTCTAAGGTTTGTTTCCTCTTGATGTAGCCTTAAGCAGATTGGCGAATAACTCACTCGATGAAAGGCGTTGTTAGGCTGCCAAAAAACTACAGTCTCCTGAAATCACAACATATATTTTTTCTTCCGACCTTCATGATACTTTCAAGTAATGAGCAGTACACCAGTCAAACTTGGATGCCCAAGTTTCGTTCTCCTAGGTCGAAGCATTCGTTTGCAGGAACAGTTTGAATTTTTAGGTTTCACTGCATTTTCTCCTATATTGACAATGCAGTCAGAACTCTAAATCAAACACGGTATGGGCTAGCTTCTTGAAACTTGACACAATACAATAGTTCTACGTTCTATCTCTAAGGTTTCTATCCTCTTGATGTAGCCTTAAGCAGAGACTGGCGAATAACTCACTCAATGAAAGGCGTTGTTAGGCTGCCAAAAACTACAGTCTCCTGAAATCACAACATATATTTTTTCTTCCAACCTTCATGATACTTTCAAGTAATGAGCAGTACACCAGTCAAACTTGGATGCCCAAGTTTCCTTCTCCTAGGTCGAAGCATTCGTTTGCAGGAACAGTTTGAATTTTATGTTTCACTGCGTTTTCTCCTACGTTGACAGATGCAGTTAGAACACTAAATCAAACACGGTTTGGGCTAGCTTCTTGAAACTTGACACAATACAATAGTTCTACGTTCTATCTCTAAGGTTTGTTTCCTCTTGATGTTGCCTTAAGCAGAGACTGGCGAATAACTCACTCAATGAAAGGCGTTGTTAGGCTGCCAAAAAACTACAGTCTCCTGAAATCACAACATATATTTTTTCTTCCGACCTTCATGATACTTTCAAGTAATGAGCAGTACACCAGTCAAACTTGGATGCCCAAGTTTCGTTCTCCTAGGTCGAAGCATTCGTTTGCAGGAACAGTTTGAATTTTTAGGTTTCACTGCGTTTTCTCCTATATTGACAATGCAGTCAGAACTCTAAATCAAACACGGTATGGGCTAGCTTCTTGAAACTTGACACAATACAATAGTTCTACGTTCTATCTCTAAGGTTTCTTTCCTCTTGATGTAGCCTTAAGCAGAGACTGGCGAATAACTCACTCAATGAAAGGCGTTGTTAGGCTGCCAAAAAACTACAGTCTCCTGAAATCACAACATATATTTTTTCTTCCGACCTTCATGATACTTTCAAGTAATGAGCAGTACACCAGTCAAACTTGGATGCCCAAGTTTCTTTCTCCTAGGTCGAAGCAATCGTTTGCAGGAACAGTTTGAATTTTTAGGTTTCACTGCGTTTTCTCCTATATTGACAATGCAGTCAGAACTCTAAATCAAACACGGGTGGGCTAGCTTCTTGAAACTTGACACAATACAATAGTTCTACGTTCTATCTCTAAGGTTTGTTTCCTCTTGATGTAGCCTTAAGCAGAGACTGGCGAATAACTCACTCAATGAAAGGCGTTGTTAGGCTGCCAAAAAACTAGAGTCTCCTGAAATCACAACATATATTTTTTCTTCCGACCTTCATGATACTTTCAAGTAATGAGCAGTACACCAGTCAAACTTGGATGCCCAAGTTTCGTTCTCCTAGGTCGAAGCATTCGTTTGCAGGAACAGTTTGAATTTTTAGGTTTCACTGCGTTTTCTCCTATATTGACAGATGCAGTTAGAACTCTAAATCAAACACGGTTTGTGCTAGCTTCTTCAAACTTGACACAATACAATAATTCTACGTTCTATCTCTAAGGTTTGTTTCCTCTTGATGTAGCCTTAAGCAGAGACTAGCTAATAACTCACTCAAGGAAAGGCGTTGTTAGGCTGCCAAAAAACTACAGTCTCCTGAAATCACAACATATATTTTTTCTTCCGACCTTCATGATACTTTCAAGTAATGAGCAGTACACCAGTCAAACTTGGATGCCCAAGTTTCGTTCTCCTAGGTCGAAGCATTCGTTTGCAGGAACAGTTTGAATTTTTAGGTTTCACTGCGTTTTCTCCTATATTGACAATGCAGTCAGAACTCTAAATCAAACACGGGTGTTCTAGCTTCTTGAAACTTGACACAATACAATAGTTCTACGTTCTATCTCTAAGGTTTGTTTCCTCTTGATGTAGCCTTAAGCAGAGACTGGCGAATAACTCACTCAATGAAAGGCGTTGTTAGGCTGCCAAAAAACTACAGTCTCCTGAAATCACAACATATATTTTTTCTTCCGACCTTCATGATACTTTCAAGTAATGAGCAGTACACCAGTCAAACTTGGATGCCCAAGTTTCGTTCTCCTAGGTCGAAGCATTCGTTTGCAGGAACAGTTTGAATTTTTAGGTTTCACTGCGTTTTCTCCTATATTGACAGATGCAGTTAGAACTCTAAATCAAACACGGTTTGTGCTAGCTTCTTCAAACTTGACACAATACAATAATTCTACGTTCTATCTCTAAGGTTTGTTTCCTCTTGATGTAGCCTTAAGCAGAGACTAGCTAATAACTCACTCAAGGAAAGGCGTTGTTAGGCTGCCAAAAAACTACAGTCTCCTGAAATCACAACATATATTTTTTCTTCCGACCTTCATGATACTTTCAAGTAATGAGCAGTACACCAGTCAAACTTGGATGCCCAAGTTTCGTTCTCCTAGGTCGAAGCATTCGTTTGCAGGAACAGTTTGAATTTTTAGGTTTCACTGCGTTTTCTCCTATATTGACAGATGCAGTTAGAACTCTAAATCAAACACGGTTTGGGCTAGCTTCTTGACTTGACACAATACAATAGTTCTACGTTCTATCTCTAAGGTTTGTTTCCTCTTGATGTAGCCTTAAGCAGAGACTGGCGAATCACTCACACAATGAAAGGCGTTGTTAGGCTGCCAAAAAACTACAGTCTCCTGAAATCACAACATATATTTTTTCTTCCGACCTTCATGATACTTTCAAGTAATGAGCAGTACACCAGTCAAACTTGGATGCCCAAGTTTCGTTCTCCTAGGTCGAAGCATTCGTTAGCAGGAACAGTTTGAATTTTTAGGTTTCACTGCGTTTTCTCCTATATTGACAGATGCAGTTAGAACTCTATATCAAACACGGTTTGTGCTAGCTTCTTGAAACTTGACACAATACAATAGTTCTACGTTCTATCTCTAAGGTTTGTTTCCTCTTGATGTAGCCTTAAGCAGAGACTGGCGAATAACTCACTCAATGAAAGGCGTTGTTAGGCTGCCAAGAAACTACAGTCTCCTGAAATCACAACATATATTTTTTCTTCCGACCTTCATGATACTTTCAAGTAATGAGCAGTACACCAGTCAAACTTGGATGCCCAAGTTTCGTTCTCCTAGGTCGAAGCATTCGTTTGCAGGAACAGTTTGAATTTTTAGGTTTCACTGCGTTTTCTCCTATATTGACAATGCAGTCAGAACTCTAAATCAAACACGGTTTTGGCTAGCTTCTTGAAACTTGACACAATACAATAGTTCTACGTTCTATCTCTAAGGTTTGTTTCCTCTTGATGTAGCCTTAAGCAGAGACTGGCGAATAACTCACTCAATGAAAGGCGTTGTTAGGCTGTCAAGAAACTACAGTCTCCTGAAATCACAACATATATTTTTTCTTCCGACATTCATGATACTTTCAAGTAATGAGCAGTACACCAGTCAAACTTGGATGACCAAGTTTCGTTCTCCTAGTTCGAAGCATTCGTTTGCAGGAACAGTTTGAATTTTTAGGTTTCACTGCGTTTTCTCCTATATTGACAGATGCAGTTAGAACTCTAAATCAAACACGGTTTGGGCTAGCTTCTTGAAACTTGACACAATACAATAGTTCTACGTTCTATCTCTAAGGTTTGTTTCCTCTTGATGTAGCCTTAAGCAGAGACTGGCGAATAACTCACTCAATGAAAGGCGTTGTTAGGCTGCCAAAAGCTACAGTCTCCTGAAATCACAACATATATTTTTTCTTCCGACCTTCATGATACTTTCAAGTAATGAGCAGTACACCAGTCAAACTTGGATGCCCAAGTTTCTTTCTCCTAGGTCGAAGCATTCGTTTGCAGGAACAGTTTGAATTTTTAGGTTTCACTGCGTTTTCTCCTATATTGACAATGCAGTCAGAACTCTAAATCAAACACGGGTGGGCTAGCTTCTTGAAACTTGACACAATACAATAGTTCTACGTTCTATCTCTAAGGTTTGTTTCCTCTTGATGTAGCCTTAAGCAGAGACTGGCGAATAACTCACTCAATGAAAGGCGTTGTTAGGCTGCCAAAAAACTACAGTCTCCTGAAATCAAAACATATATTTTTTCTTCCGACCTTCATGATACTTTCAAGTAATGAGCAGTACACCAGTCAAACTTGGATGCCCAAGTTTCGTTCTCCTAGGTCGAAGCATTCGTTTGCAGGAACAGTTTGAATTTTTAGGTTTCACTGCGTTTTCTATTATATTGACAGATGCAGTTAGAACTCTAAATCAAACACGGTTTGTGCTAGCTTCTTGAAACTTGACACAATACAATAGTTCTACGTTCTATCTCTAAGGTTTGTTTCCTCTTGATGTAGCCTTAAGCAGAGACTGGCGAATAACTCACTCAATGAAAGGCGTTGTTAGGCTGCCAAAAATCTACAGTCTCCTGAAATCACAACATATATTTTTTCTTCCGACCTTCATGATACTTTCAAGTAATGAGCAGTACACCAGTCAAACTTGGATGCCCAAGTTTTGTTCTCCTAGGTCGAAGCATTCGTTTGCAGGAAGAGTTTGAATTTTTAGGTTTCACTGCGTTTTCTCCTATATTGACAGATGCAGTTAGAACTCTAAATCAAACACGGTTTGTGCTAGCTTCTTGAAACTTGACACAATACAATAGTTC
>NW_027516359.1:0-60576 GCF_048772815.1 Callospermophilus lateralis
TGATACTTGGTGGTAATGATCAGTTCACTAAGCCCACTTGGCTGCCCACATATTCACTCTTGTAGGTTCAAGCGTTCGTTTCCAGTAACACTTTGAATTTTTAGGTTTCACTCTGTTTTCTGCTATATAGATAGATGTGTTTGAAACTCTAAATCAAACACGGTGTGTGCTAGCTCCTTGAAACTTGACCAAATGAAGTAGTTCTAAGTTCTATCTCTATGGGTTTGTTTCCTCTTGAAGTACCCCATGAAGAGACTGGCGAAAAACACTTTCGTTTTAAAGGGGTTGCCAAGCTTCCAAAAAACTACTAGTTTGCTGAAATCTCAGCAAACATTTTTTCACCAAATCTTGATGATACTTGGTGGTAATGATCAGTTCACTAAGCCCACTTGGCTGCCCAATTTTCACTCTTGTAGGTTCAAGAGTTCGTTTCCAGTAACAGTTTGAATTTTAGGTTTCACTCTGTTTTCTGCTATATAGATAGATGTGTTTGAAACTCTAAATCAAACACGGTTTGTGCTAGCTCCTTGAAACTTGACAAAATGAAGTAGTTCTAAAGTTCTATCTTTATGGTTTGTTTCCTCTTGAAGTACCTCATGCAGAAACTGGCGAAAAACACTTTCGTTTGAAAGGGGTTGCCATGCTTCCAAAAAACTACTAGTTTGCTGAAATCTCAGCAAACATTTTTTTCACCAAATCTTGATGATACTTGGTGGTAATGATCAGTTCACTAATCCCACTTGGCTGCCCAACTTCACTCTTCTAGGTTCAAGCGTTCGTTTCCAGTAACAGTTTGAATTTTAGGTTTCACTCTGTTTTCTGCTATATAGATAGATGTGTTTGAAACTCTAAATCAAACACGGTTTGTGCTAGCTCCGTGAAACTTGACAAAATGAAGTAGTTCTAAGTTCTATCTCTATGGTTGTTTCCTCTTGAAGTACCCCATGCAGAGACTGGCGAAGAACACTTTCGTTTGAAAGGGGTTGCCAAGCTTCCAAAAAACTACTCGTTTGCTGAAATCTCAGCAAACATTTTTCACCAAATCTTGATGATACTTGGTGGTAATGATCAGTTCACTAAGCCACTTGGCTGCCCAATATTCACTCTTGTAGGTTCAAGCGTTCGTTTCCAGTAACACTTTGAATTTTTAGGTTTCACTCTGTTTTCTGCTATATAGATAGATGTGTTTGAAACTCTAATCAAACACGGTGTGTGCTAGCTCCTTGAAACTTGACCAAATGAAGTAGTTCTAAGTTCTATCTCTATGGTTTGTTTCCTCTTGAAGTACCCCATGAAGAGACTGGCGAAAAAAACTTTCGTTTTAAAGGGGTTGCAAGCTTCCAAAAAACTACTAGTTTGCTGAAATCTCAGCAAACATTTTTTCACCAAATCTTGATGATACTTGGTGGTAATGATCAGTTCACTAAGCCCACTTGGCTGCCCAATTTTCACTCTTGTAGGTTCAAGCGTTCGTTTCCAGTAACAGTTTGATTTTTAGGTTTTCACTCTGTTTTCTGCTATATAGATAGATGTGTTTGAAACTCTAAATCAAACACGGTTTGTGCTAGCTCCTTGAAACTTGACAAAATGAAGTAGTTCTAAGTTCTATCTTTATGGTTTGTTTCCTCTTGAAGTACCTCATGCAGAAACTGGCGAAAAACACTTTCGTTTGAAAGGGGTTGCCATGCTTCCAAAAAACTACTAGTTTGCTGAAATCTCAGCAAACATTTTTTCACCAAATCTTGATGATACTTGGTGGTAATGATCAGTTCACTAATCCCACTTGGCTGCCCAACTTTCACTCTTCTAGTTTCAAGCGTTCGTTTCCAGTAACAGTTTGAATTTTTAGGTTTCACTCTGTTTTCTGCTATATAGATAGATGTGTTTGAAACTCTAAATCAAACACGGTCTGTGCTAGCTCCGTGAAACTTGACAAAATGAAGTAGTTCTAAGTTCTATCTCTATGGTTTGTTTCCTTTGAAGTACCCCATGCAGAGACTGGCGAAGAACACTTTCGTTTGAAAGGGGTTGCCAAGCTTCCAAAAAACTACTCGTTTGCTGAAATCTCAGCACACATTTTTTCACCAAATCTTGATGATACTTGGTGGTAATGATCAGTTCACTAAGCCCACTTGGCTGCCCAATTTTCACTCTTCTAGGTTCAAGCGTTCGTTTCCAGTAACACTTTGAATTTTTAGGTTTCACTCTGTTTTCTGCTATATAGATAGATGTGTTTGAAACTCTAAATCAAACACGGTTTGTGCTAGCTCCTTGAAACTTGACAAAATGAAGTAGTTCTAAGTTCTATCTCTATGCTTTGTTTCCTCTTGAAGTACCCCATGCAGAGACTGGCGAAGAACACTTTCGTTTGAAAGGGGTTGCCAAGCTTCCAAAAAACTACTCGTTTGCTGAAATCTCAGCAAACATTTTTTCACCAAATCTTGATGATACTTGGTGGTAATGATCAGTTCACTAATCCCACTTGGCTGCCCAACTTTCACTCTTCTAGGTTCAAGCGTTCGTTTCCAGTAACAGTTTGAATTTTTAGGTTTCACTCTGTTTTCTGCTATATAGATAGATGTGTTAGAAACTCTAAATCAAACACGGTTTGTGCTAGCTCCGTGAAACTTGACAAAATGAAGTAGTTCTAAGTTCTATCTCTATGGTTTGTTTCCTCTTGAAGTACCCCATGCAGAGACTGGCAAAGAACACTTTCGTTTGAAAGGGGTGCCAAGCTTCCAAAAAACTACTAGTTTGCTGAAATCTCAGCAAACATTTTTTCAACAAATCTTGATGATACTTGGTGGTAATGATCAGTTCACTAAGCCCACTTGGCTGCCCAATTTTCACTGTTGTAGGTTCAAGCGTTCGTTTCCAGTAACACTTTGATTTTTAGGTTTCACTCTGTTTTCTGCTATATAGATAGATGTGTTTGAAACTCTAAATCAAACACGGTGTGTGCTAGCTCCTTGAAACTTGACCAAATGAAGTAGTTCTAAGTTCTATCTCTATGGTTTGTTTCCTCTTGAAGTACCCCATGCAGAGACTGGCGAAAAACACTTTCGTTTTAAAGGTGTTGCCAACCTTCCGAAAAACTACTAGGTTTCTGAAATCTCAGCAAACATTTTTTCACCAAAACTTGATGATACTTGGTGGTAATGATCAGTTCACTAAGCCCACTTGGCTGCCCAACTTTCACTCTTCTAGGTTCAAGCGTTCGTTTCCAGTAACAGTTTGAATTTTTAGGTTTCACTCTGTTTTCTGCTATATAGATAGATGTGTTTGAAACTCTAAATCAAACACGGTCTGTGCTAGCTCCGTGAAACTTGACAAAATGAAGTAGTTCTAAGTTCTATCTCTATGGTTTGTTTCCTTTGAAGTACCCCATGCAGAGACTGGCGAAGAACACTTTCGTTTGAAAGGGGTTGCCAAGCTTCAAAAAACTACTCGTTTGCTGAAATCTCAGCAAACATTTTTTCACCAAATCTTGATGATACTTGGTGGTAATGATCAGTTCACTAATCCACTTGGCTGCCCAACTTTCACTCTTCTAGGTTCAAGCGTTCGTTTCCAGTAACAGTTTGAATTTTTAGGTTTCACTCTGTTTTCTGCTATATAGATAGATGTGTTAGAAACTCTAAATCAAACACGGTTTGTGCTAGCTCCGTGAAACTTGACAAAATGAAGTAGTTCTAAGTTCTATCTCTATGGTTTGTTTCCTCTTGAAGTACCCCATGCAGAGACTGGCAAAGAACACTTTCGTTTGAAAGGGGTTGCCAAGCTTCCAAAAAACTACTAGTTTGCTGAAATCTCAGCAACATTTTTTCAACAAATCTTGATGATACTTGGTGGTAATGATCAGTTCACTAAGCCCACTTGGCTGCCCAATTTTCACTGTTGTAGGTTCAAGCGTTCGTTTCCAGTAACACTTTGAATTTTTAGGTTTCACTCTGTTTTCTGCTATATAGATAGATGTGTTTGAAACTCTAAATCAAACACGGTGTGTGCTAGCTCCTTGAAACTTGACCAAATGAAGTAGTTCTAAGTTCTATCTCTATGGTTTGTTTCCTCTTGAAGTACCCCATGCAGAGACTGGCGAAAAACACTTTCGTTTTAAAGGTGTTGCCAACCTTCCGAAAAACTACTAGTTTTCTGAAATCTCAGCAAACATTTTTTCACCAAAACTTGATGATACTTGGTGGTAATGATCAGTTCACTAAGCCCACTTGGCTGCCCAACTTTAACTCTTCTAGGTTCAAGCGTTCGTTTCCAGTAACAGTTTGAATTTTTAGGTTTCACTCTGTTTTCTGCTATATAGATAGATGTGTTTGAAACTCTAAATCAAACACGGTTTGTGCTACCTCCTTGAAACTTGACAAAATGAAGTAGTTCTATCTCTATGGTTTGTTTCCTCTTGAAGTACCCCATGCAGAGACTGGCGAAAAACACTTTCGTTTGAAAGGGGTTGCCGAGCTTCCAAAAAACTACAAGTTTGCTGAAATCTTTGCAAACTTTTTTTCACCAAATCTTGATGATACTTGGTGGTAATGATCAGTTCACTAATCCCACTTGGCTGCCCAAATTTTATTCTTCTAGGTTGAAGCTTTCGTTTCCAGTGACTGTTTGAATTTTTAGGTTTCACTCTGTTTTCTCCAACATAGATAGCCGTGTTTGGAATTCTAAATCAAACACGGTTTGTGCTAGCTCCTTGAAACTTGACCAAATGAAGTAGTTCTAAGGTCTATCTCTATGGTTTGTTTCCTCTTGAAGTACCCCATGCAGAGACTGGCGTAAAACACTTTCGTTTGAAAGGGGTTGCCAAGCTTCCAAAAAACTACTAGTTTGCTGAAATCTCAGCAAACATTTTTTCACAAAACTTGATGATACTTGGTGGTAATGATCAGTTCACTAAGCCCACTTGGCTGCCCAATTTTTACTCTCCTAGGTTCAAGCGTTCGTTTCCAGTAACACTTTGAAATTTTAGGTTTCACTCTGTTTTCTGCTATATAGATAGATGTGTTTGAAACTCTAAATCAAACACGGGTTTGTGCTAGCTCCTTGAAACTTGACAAAATGAAGTAGTTGTTAGTTCTATCTCTATGGTTTTTTTCTCTTGAAGTACCCCATGCAGAAACTGGCGAAAAACACTTTCGTTTGAAGGGGTTGCCATGCTTCCAAAAAACTACTAGTTTGCTGAAATCTCAGCAAACATTTTTTCACCAAATCTTGATGATACTTGGTGGTAATGATCAGTTCACTAATCCCACTTGGCTGCCCAACTGTCACTCTTCTAGGTTCAAGCGTTCGTTTCCAGTAACAGTTTTGAATTTTTAGGTTTCACTCTGTTTTCTGCTATATAGATAGATGTGTTTGAAACTCTAAATCAAACACGGTTTGTGCTAGCTCCGTGAAACTTGACCAAATGAAGTAGTTCTAAGTTCTATCTCGATGGTTTGTTTCCTCTTGAAGTACCCATGCAGAGACTGGCGAAGAACACTTTCGTTTGAAATGGGTTGCCAAGCTTCCAAAAATCTACTAGTTTGCTGAAATCTCAGCAAACATTTTTTCACCAAATCTTGATGATACTTGGTGGTAATGATCAGTTCACTAAGCCCACTTGGCTGCCCAATTTTTACTCTTCTAGGTTCAAGCGTTCGTTTCCAGTAACACTTTGAAATTTTAGGTTTCACTCTGTTTTCTGCTATATAGATAGATGTCTTTGAAACTCTAAATCAAACACGGTTTGTGCTAGCTCCTTGATACTTGACAAAATGAAGTAGTTCTATCTCTATGGTTTTTTTCCTCTTGAAGTACCCCATGCAGAGACTGGCGAAAAACACTTTCGTTTGAAAGGGGTTGCCGAGCTTCCAAAAAACTACAAGTTTGCTGAAATCTCAGCAAACATTTTTTCACCAAATCTTGATGATACTTGGTTTTAATGATCAGTTCACTAATCCCACTTGGCTGCCCAAATTTTATTCTTCTAGATTGAAGCTTTCGTTTCCAGTGACTGTTTGAATTTTTAGGTTTCACTCTGTTTTCTGCTATATAGATAGATGTGTTTGAAACTCTAAATCAAACACGGTTTGTGCTAGCTCCTTGAAACTTGACAAAATGAAGTAGTTCTAAGTTCTATCTCTATGGTTTGTTTCCTCTTGAAGTACCCCATGCAGAAACTGGCAAAAAACACTTTCGTTTGAAAGGGGTAGCCAAGCTTCCAAAAAACTACTAGTTTGCTGAAATCTCAGCAAACATTTTTTCACCAAATCTTGATGATACTTGGTGGTAATGATCAGTTCACTAATTCCACTTGGCTGCCCAAATTTTATTCTTCTAGGTTGAAGCTTTCATTTCCAGTGACTGTTTGAATTTTTAGGTTTCACTCTGTTTTCTCCAACATAGATAGCTGTGTTTGGAATTCTAAATCAAACACGGTTTGTGCTAGCTCCTTGAAACATGACCAAATGAAGTAGTTCTAAGTTCTATCTCTACGGTTTGTTTCCTCTTGAAGTACCCCATGCAGAGACTGGCAAAGAACACTTTCGTTTGAAAGGGGTTGCCATGCTTCCAAAAAACTACTAGTTTGCTGAAATCTCAGCAAACATTTTTTCACCAAATCTTGATGATACTTGGTGGTAATGATCAGTTCACTAATCCCACTTGGCTGCCCAACTTTCACTCTTCTAGTTTCAAGCGTTCGTTTCCAGTAACAGTTTGAATTTTTAGGTTTCACTCTGTTTTCTGCTATATAGATAGATGTGTTTGAAACTCTAAATCAAACACGGTTTGTGCTAGCTCCGTGAAACTTGACAAAATGAAGTAGTTCTAAGTTCTATCTCTATGGTTTGTTTCCTCTTGAAGTACCCCATGCAGAGACTGGCGAAAAAAGCTTTCGTTTTAAAGGGGTTGCCAAGCTTCCAAAAAACTACTAGTTTGCTGAAATCTCAGCAAACATTTTTTCACCAAATCTTGATGATACTTGGTGGTAATGATCAGTTCACTGAGCCCACTTGGCTGCCCAACTTTCACTCTTCTAGGTTCAAGTGTTCGTTTCCAGTAACAGTTTGAATTTTTAGGTTTCACTCTGTTTTCTCCTATATAGATAGATGTGTTTGAAACTCTAAATCAAACACGGTTTGTGCTAGCTCCGTGAAACTTGACCAAATGAAGTAGTTCTAAGTTCTATCTCGATGGTTTGTTTCCTCTTGAAGTACCCCATGCAGAGACTGGCGAAGAACACTTTCGTTTGAAAGGGGTGGCCAAGCTTCCAAAAATCTACTAGTTTGCTGAAATCTCAGCAAACATTTTTTCACCAAATCTTGATGATACTTGGTGGTAATGATCAGTTCACTAAGCCCACTTGGCTGCCCAATTTTTACTCTACTACGTTCAAGCGTTCGTTTCCAGTAACACTTTGAAATTTTAGGTTTCACTCTGTTTTCTGCTATATAGATAGATGTCTTTGAAACTCTAAATCAAACACGGTTTGTGCTAGCTCCTTGAAACTTGACAAAATGAAGTAGTTCTATCTCTATGGTTTTTTTCCTCTTGAAGTACCCCATGCAGAAACTGGCGAAAAACACTTTCGTTTGAAAGGGGTTGCCATGCTTCCAAAAAACTACTAGTTTGCTGAAATCTCAGCAAACATTTTTTCACCAAATCTTGATGATACTTGGTGGTAATGATCAGTTCACTAATCCCACTTGGCTGCCCAACTTTCACTCTTCTAGGTTCAAGCGTTCGTTTCCAGTAACAGTTTGAATTTTTATTTTTCACTCTGTTTTCTGCTATATAGATAGATGTGTTTGAAACTCTAAATCAAACACGGTCTGTGCTAGCTCCGTGAATCTTGACAAAATAAAGTAGTTCTAAGTTCTATCTCTATGGTTTGTTTCCTCTTGAAGTACCCCATGCAGAGACTGGCGAAGAACACTTTCGTTTGAAAGGGGTTGCCAAGCTTCCAAAAAACTACTCGTTTGCTGAAATCTCAGCACACATTTTTTCACCAAATCTTGATGATACTTGGTGGTAATGATCAGTTCACTAAGCCCACTTGGCTGCCCAATTTTCACTCTTCTAGGTTCAAGCGTTCGTTTCCAGTAACACTTTGAATTTTTAGATTTCACTCTGTTTTCTGCTATATAGATAGATGTGTTTGAAACTCTAAATCAAACACGGTTTGTGCTAGCTCCTTGAAACTTGACAAAATGAAGTAGTTCTAAGTTCTATCTCTATGGTTTGTTTCCTCTTGAAGTACCCCATGCAGAAACTGGCGAAAAACACTTTCGTTTGAAAGGGGTTGCCATGCTTCCAAAAAACTACTAGTTTGTTGAAATCTCAGCAAACATTTTTTCACCAAATCTTGATGATACTTGGTGGTAATGATCAGTTCACTAATCCCACTTGGCTGCCCAACGTTCACTCTTCTAGTCAAGTGTTCGTTTCCAGTAACAGTTTGAATTTTTAGGTTTCACTCTGTTTTCTGCTATATAGATAGATGTGTTTGAAACTCTAAATCAAACACGGTTTGTGCTAGCTCCGTGAAACTTGACCAAATGAAGTAGTTCTAAGTTCTATCTCGATGGTTTGTTTCCTCTTGAAGTACCCCATGCAGAGACTGGCGAAGAACACTTTCGTTTGAAAGGGGTTGCCAAGCTTCCAAAAATCTACTAGTTTGCTGAAATCTCAGCAAACATTTTTTCACCAAATCTTGATGATACTTGGTGGTAATGATCAGTTCACTAAGCCCACTTGGCTGCCCAATTTTTATTCTTCTAGGTTCAAGCGTTCGTTTCCAGTAACACTTTGAAATTTTAGGTTTCACTCTGTTTTCTGCTATATAGATAGATGTCTTTGAAACTCTAAATCAAACACGGTTTGTGCTAGCTCCTTGAAACTTGACAAAATGAAGTAGTTCTATCTCTATGGTTTTTTTCCTCTTGAAGTACCCCATGCAGAGACTGGCGAAAAACACTTTCGTTTGAAAGGGGTTGTCGAGCTTCCAAAAAACTACAAGTTTCCTGAAATCTCAGCAAACATTTTTTCACCAAATCTTGATGATACTTGGTGGTAATGATCAGTTCACTAATCCCACTTGGCTGCCCAACTTTCACTCTTCTAGGTTCAAGCGTTCGTTTCCAGTAACAGTTTGAATTTTTAGGTTTCACTCTGTTTTCTGCTATATAGATAGATGTGTTTGAAACTCTAAATCAAACACGGTTTGTGCTAGCTCCGTGAAACTTGACCAAATGAAGTATTTCTAAGTTCTATCTCGATGGTTTGTTTCCTCTTGAAGTACCCCATGCAGAGACTGGCGAAGAACACTTTCGTTTGAAAGGGGTTGCCAAGCTTCCAAAAATCTACTAGTTTGCTGAAATCTCAGCAAACATTTTTTCACCAAATCTTGATGATACTTGGTGGTAATGATCAGTTCACTAAGCCCACTTGGCTGCCCAATTTTTACTCTTCTAGGTTCAAGCGTTCGTTTCCAGTAACACTTTGAAATTTTAGGTTTCACTCTGTTTTCTGCTATATAGATAGATGTCTTTGAAACTCTAAATCAAACACGGTTTGTGCTAGCTCCTTGAAACTTGACAAAATGAAGTAGTTCTATCTCTATGGTTTTTTTCCTCTTGAAGTACCCCATGCAGAGACTGGCGAAAAACACTTTCGTTTGAAAGGGGTTGCTGAGCTTCCAAAAAACTACAAGTTTGCTGAAATCTCAGCAAACATTTTTTCACCAAATCTTGATGATACTTGGTGGTAATGATCAGTTCACTAATCCCACTTGGCTGCCCAAATTTTATTCTTCTAGATTGAAGCTTTCGTTTCCAGTGACTGTTTGAATTTTTAGGTTTCACTCTGTTTTCTCCAACATAGATAGCTGTGTTTGGAATTCTAAATCAAACACGGTTTGTGCTAGCTCCTTGAAACTTGACCAAATGAAGTAGTTCTAAGTTCTATCTCTATGGTTTGTTTCCTCTTGAAGTACCCCATGCAGAGACTGGCGAAAAACACTTTCGTTTGAAAGAGGTTGCCAAGCTTCCAAAAAACTACTAGTTTGCTGAAATCTCAGCAAACATTTTTTCACCAAATCTTGATGATACTTGGTGGTAATGATCAGTTCACTAAACCCACTTGGCTGCCCTATTTTCACTCTTCTAGGTTCAAGCGTTCGTTTCCAGTAACACTTTGAATTTTTAGGTTTCACTCTGTTTTCTGCTATATAGATAGATGTGTTGAAACTCTAAATCAAACACGGTTTGTGCTAGCTCCTTGAAACTTGACCAAATGAAGTAGTTCTAAGTTCTATCTCTATGGTTTGTTTCCTCTTGAAGTACCCCATGCAGAGACTGGCGAAAAACACTTTCGTTTTAAAGGGGTTGCCAAGCTTCCAAAAAACTACTAGTTTGCTGAAATCTCAGCAAACATTTTTTCACCAAATCTTGATGATACTTGGTGGTAATGATCAGTTCACTAATCCCACTTGGCTGCCCAACTTTCACTCTTCTAGGTTCAAGCGTTCGTTTCCAGTAACAGTTTGAATTTTTAGGTTTCACTCTGTTTTCTGCTATATAGATAGATGTGTTGAAACTCTAAATCAAACACGGTTTGTGCTAGCTCCTTGAAACTTGACCAAAAGAAGTAGTTCTAAGTTCTATCTCTATGGTTTGTTTCCTCTTGAAGTACCCCATGCAGAAACTGGAGAAAAACACTTTCATTTGAAAGGGGTTGCCATGCTTCCAAAAAACTACTAGTTTGCTGAAATCTCAGCAAACATTTTTTCACCAAATCTTGATGATACTTGGTGGTAATGATCAGTTCACTAAGCCCACTTGGCTGCCCAATTTTCACTCTTGTAGGTTCAAGCGTTCGTTTCCAGTAACACTTTAAATGTTTAGGTTTCACTCTGTTTTCTGCTGTATAGATAGATGTGTTTGAAACTCTAAATCAAACACGGTTTGTGCTAGCTCCTTGAAACTTGACCAAATGAAGTAGTTCTAAGTTCTATCTCTATGGTTTGTTTCCTCTTGAAGTACCCCATGCAGAGACTGGCGAAAAACACTTTCGTTTTAAAGGGGTTGCCAAGCTTCCAAAAATCTACTAGTTTGCTGAAATCTCAGCAAACATTTTTTCACCAAATCTTGATGATACTTGGTGGTAATGATCAGTTCACTAAACCCACTTGGCTGCCCTATTTTCACTCTTCTAGGTTCAAGCATTCGTTTCCAGTAACACTTTGAATTTTTAGGTTTCACTCTGTTTTCTGCTATATAGATAGATGTGTTGAAACTCTAAATCAAACATGGTTTGTGCTAGCTCCTTGAAACTTGACCAAATGAAGTAGTTCTAAGTTCTATCTCTATGGTTTGTTTCCTCTTGAAGTACCCCATGCAGAGACTGGCGAAAAACACTTTCGTTTTAAAGGGGTTGCCAAGCTTCCAAAAAACTACTAGTTTGCTGAAATCTCAGCAACCATTTTTTCACCAAAACTTGATGATACTTGGTGGTAATGATCAGTTCACTAATCCCACTTGGCTGCCCAATTTTTACTCTTCTAGGTTCAAGCGTTCGTTTCCAGTAACACTTTGAAATTTATGTTTCACTCTGTTTTCTGCTATATAGATAGATGTGTTGAAACTCTAAATCAAACACGGTTTGTGCTAGCTCCGTGAAACTTGACAAAATGAAGTAGTTCTAAGTTCTATCTCTATGGTTTGTTTCCTCTTGAAGTACCCCATGCAGAGACTGGCGAAGAACACTTTCATTTGAAAGGGGTTGCCAAGCTTCCAAAAACTACTCGTTTGCTGAAATCTCAGCAAACATTTTTTCACCAAATCTTGATGATACTTGGTGGTAATGATCAGTTCACTAAGCCCACTTGGCTGCCCAATTTTCACTCTTCTAGGTTCAAGCGTTCGTTTCCAGTAACACTTTGAATTTTTAGGTTTCACTCTGTTTTCTGTTATATAGATAGATGTGTTTGAAACTCTAAATCAAACACGGTTTGTGCTAGCTCCTTGAAACTTGACAAAATGAAGTAGTTCTAAGTTCTATCTCTATGGTTTGTTTCCTCTTGAAGTACCCCATGCAGAAACTGGCGAAAAACACTTTCGTTTGAAAGGGGTTGCCATGCTTCCAAAAAACTACTAGTTTGCTGAAATCTCAGCAAACATTTTTTCACCAAATCTTGATGATACTTGGTGGTAATGATCAGTTCACTAATCCCACTTGGCTTCCCAACTTTCACTCTTCTAGGTTCAAGCGTTCGTTTCCAGTAACAGTTTGAATTTTTAGGTTTCACTCTGTTTTCTGCTATATAGATAGATGTGTTTGAAACTCTAAATCAAACACGGTTTGTGCTAGCTCCTTGAAACTTGACAAAATGAAGTAGTTCTAAGTTCTATCTCTATGGTTTATTTCCTCTTGAAGTACCCCATGCAGAAACTGGCGAAAAACACTTTCTTTTGAAAGGGGTACCAAGCTTCCAAAAAACTACAAGCTTGCTGAAATCTCAGGAAACATTTTTTCACCAAAACTTGATGATACTTGGTGGTAATGATAAGTTCACTAATCCCATTTGGCTGCCCAAATTTTATTCTTCTAGGTTGAAGCTTTCGTTTCCAGTGACTGTTTGAATTTTTAGGTTTCACTCTGTTTTCTCCAACATAGATAGCTGTGTTTGGAATTCTAAATCAAACACGGTTTGTGCTAGCTCCTTGAAACTTGACAAAATGAAGTAGTTCTAAGTTCTATCTCTATGGTTTATTTCCTCTTGAAGTACCCCATGCAGAAACTGGCGAAAAACACCTTCGTTTGAATGGGGTTGCCAAGCTTCCAGAAAACTACTAGTTTGCTGAAATCTCAGCAAACATTTTTTCACCAAATCTTGATGATACTTGGTGGTAATGATCAGTTCACTAATCCCACTTGGCTGCCCAACTTTCACTCTTCTAGGTTCAAGCGTTTTTTCCAGTAACAGTTTGAATTTTTAGGTTTCACTCTGTTTTCTGCTATATAGATAGATATGTTTGAAACTCTAAATCAAACACGGTTTGTGCTAGCTCCGTGAAACTTGACCAAATGAAGTAGTTCTAAGTTCTATCTCTATGGTTTTTTTCCTCTTGAAGTACCCCATGCAGAGACTGGCGAAAAACACTTTCGTTTTAAAGGGGTTGCCAAGCTTCCAAAAAACTACTAGTTTGCTGAAATCTCAGCAAACATTTTTTCACCAAAACTTGATGATACTTGGTGGTAATGATCAGTTCACTAAGCCCACTTGGCTGCCCAATTTTTACTCTTCTAGGTTCAAGCGTTCGTTTCCAGTAACACTTTGAAATTTTATGTTTCACTCTGTTTTCTGCTATATAGATAGATGTGTTGAAACTCTAAATCAAACACGGTTTGTGCTAGCTCCGTGAAACTTGACAAAATGAAGTAGTTCTAAGTTCTATCTCTATGGTTTGTTTCCTCTTGAAGTACCCCATGCAGAGACTGGCGAAGAACACTTTCGTTTGAAAGGGGTTGCCAAGCTTCCAAAAACTACTCGTTTGCTGAAATCTCAGCAAACATTTTTTCACCAAATCTTGATGATACTTGGTGGTAATGATCAGTTCACTAAACCCACTTGGCTGCCCAACTTTCACTCTTCTAGGTTCAAGCGTTCGTTTCCAGTAACAGTTTGAATTTTTAGGTTTCACTCTGTTTTCTGCTATATAGATAGATGTGTTGAAACTCTAAATCAAACACGGTTTGTGCTAGCTCCTTGAAACTTGACCAAAAGAATTAGTTCTAAGTTCTATCTCTATGGTTTGTTTCCTCTTGAAGTACCCCATGCAGAAACTGGAAAAAAACACTTTCGTTTGAAAGGGGTTGCCATGCTTCCAAAAAACTACTAGTTTGCTGAAATCTCAGCAAACATTTTTTCACCAAATCTTGATGATACTTGGTGGTAATGATCAGTTCACTAAGCCCACTTGGCTGCCCAATTTTAACTCTTGTAGGTTCAAGCGTTCGTTTCCAGTAACACTTTAAATTTTTAGGTTTCACTCTGTTTTCTGCTGTATAGATAGATGTGTTTGAAACTCTAAATCAAACACGGTTTGTGCTAGCTCCTTGAAACTTGACCAAATGAAGTAGTTCTAAGTTCTATCTCTATGGTTTGTTTCTTCTTGAAGTACCCCATGCAGAGACTGGCGAAAAACACTTTCGTTTTAAAGGGGTTGCCAAGCTTCCAAAAAACTACTAGTTTGCTGAAATCTCAGCAAACATTTTTTCACCAAATCTTGATGATACTTGGTGGTAATGATCAGTTCACTAAACCCACTTGGCTGCCCTATTTTCACTCTTCTAGGTTCAAGCGTTCGTTTCCAGTAACACTTTGAATTTTTAGGTTTCACTCTGTTTTCTGCTATATAGATAGATGTGTTGAAACTCTAAATCAAACATGGTTTGTGCTAGCTCCTTGAAACTTGACCAAATGAAGTAGTTCTACGTTCTATCTCTATGGTTTGTTTCCTCTTGAAGTACCCCATGCAGAGACTGGTGAAAAACACTTTCGTTTTAAAGGGGTTGCCAAGCTTCCAAAAAACTACTAGTTTGCTGAAATCTCAGCAAACATTTTTTCACCAAAACTTGATGATACTTGGTGGTAATGATCAGTTCGCTAATCCCACTTGGCTGCCCAATTTTTACTCTTCTAGGTTCAAGCGTTCGTTTCCAGTAACACTTTGAAATTTTATGTTTCACTCTGTTTTCTGCTATATAGATAGATGTGTTGAAACTCTAAATCAAACACGGTTTGTGCTAGCTCCGTGAAACTTGACAAAATGAAGTAGTTCTAAGTTCTATCTCTATGGTTTGTTTCCTCTTGAAGTACCCCATGCAGAGACTGGCGAAGAACACTTTCGTTTGAAAGGGGTTGCCAAGCTTCCAAAAACTACTCGTTTGCTGAAATCTCAGCAAACATTTTTTCACCAAATCTTGATGATACTTGGTGGTAATGATCAGTTCACTAATCCCATTTGGCTGCCCAATTTTCACTCTTCTAGGTTTAAGCGTTCGTTTCCAGTAACAGTTTGAATTTTTAGGTTTCACTCTGTTTTCTGCTATATAGATAGATGTGTTTGAAACTCTAAATCAAACACGGTTTGTGCTAGCTCTTTGAAACTTGACAAAATGAAGTAGTTCTAAGTTCTATCTCTATGGTTTGTTTCCTCTTGAAGTACCCCATGCAGAAACTGGCGAAGAACACTTTCGTTTGAAAGGGGTTGCCATGCTTCCAAAAAATTACTCGTTTGCTGAAATCTCAGGAAACATTTTTTCACCAAATCTTGATGATACTTGGTGGTAATGATCAGTTCACTAATCCCACTTGGCTGATCAACTTTCACTCTTCTAGGTTCAAGCGTTCGTTTCCAGTAACAGTTTGAATTTTTAGGTTTCACTGTGTTTTCTGCTATATAGATAGATGTGTTTGAAACTCTAAATCAAACACGGTTTGTGCTAGCTCCGTGAAACTTGACCAAATGAAGTAGTTCTAAGTTCTATCTCTATGGTTTGTTTCCTCTTGAAGTACCCCATGCAGAGACTGGCGAAGAACACTTTCGTTTGAAAGGGGTTGCCAAGCTTCCAAAAAAACTACTCGTTTGCTGAAATCTCAGGAAACATTTTTTCACCAAATCTTGATGATACTTGGTGGTAATGATCAGTTCACTAAGCCCACTTGGCTGCCCAATTTTCAATCTTCTAGGTTCAAGCGTTCGTTTCCAGTAACAGTTTGAATTTTTAGGTTTCACTCTGTTTTCTGCTATATAGATAGATGTGTTTGAAACTCTAAATCAAACACGGTCTGTGGTAGCTCCTTGAAACTTGACAAAATGAAGTAGTTCTAAGTTCTATCTCTACGGTTTGTTTCCCCTTGAAGTACCCCATGCAGAAACGGGCGAAAAACACTTTCGTTTGAAAGGGGTTGCCATGCTTCCAAAAAACTACTAGTTTGCTGAAATCTCAGCAAACATTTTTTCACCAAATCTTGATGATACTTGGTGGTAATGATCAGTTCATTAATCCCACTTGGCTGCCCAACTTTCTCTCTTCTAGGTTCAAGCGTTCGTTTCCAGTAACAGTTTGAATTTTTAGGTTTCACTCTGTTTTCTGCTATATAGATAGATGTGTTTGAAACTCTAAATCAAACACGGTTTGTGCTAGCTTTGTGAAACTTGACAAAATGAAGTAGTTCTAAGTTCTATCTCTATGGTTTGTTTCCTCTTGAAGTACCAAATGCAGAGACTGGCGAAGAACACTTTCGTTTGAAAGGGGTTGCCAAGCTTCCAAAAAACTACTCGTTTGCTGAAATCTCAGCAACCATTTTTTCACCAAAACTTGATGATACTTGGTGGTAATGATCAGTTCACTAAGCCCACTTGGCTGCCCAATTTTCACTCTTCTAGGTTCAAGCGTTCGTTTCCAGTAACACTTTGAATTTTTAGGTTTCACTCTGTTTTCTGCTATATAGATAGTTGTGTTTGAAACTCTAAATCAAACACGGTTTGTGCTACCTCCTTGAAACTTGACCAAATGAAGTAGTTCTAAGTTCTATCTCTATGGTTTGTTTCCTCTTGAAGTACCCCATGCAGAGACTGGCGAAAAACACTTTCGTTTGAAACGGGTTGCCAAGCTTCCCAAAAACTACTAGTTTGCTGAAATCTCAGCAAACATTTTTTCACCAAAACTTGATGATACTTGGTGGTAATGATCAGTTCACTAATCCCACTTGGCTGCCCAAATTTTATTCTTCTAGGTTGAAGCTTTCGTTTCCAGTGACTGTTTGAATTTTTAGGTTTCACTTTGTTTTCTCCAACATAGATAGCTGTGTTTGGAATTCTAAATCAAACACGGTTTGTGCTAGCTCCTTGAAACTTGACCAAATGAAGTAGTTCTAAGTTCTATCTCTATGGTTTGTTTCCTCTTGAAGTACCCCATGCAGAGACTGGCGAAGAACACTTTCGTTTTAAAGGGGTTGCCAAGCTTAAAAAAAATCTACTAGTTTGCTGAAATCTCAGCAAACATTTTTTCACCAAATCTTGATGATACTTGGTGGTAATGATCAGTTCACTAAACCCACTTGGCTGCCCTATTTTCACTCTTCTAGGTTCAAGCGTTCGTTTCCAGTAACACTTTGAATTTTTAGGTTTCACTCTGTTTTCTGCTATATAGATAGATGTTTTGAAACTCTAAATCAAACACGGTTTGTGCTAGCTCCGTGAAACTTGACAAAATGAAGTAGTTCTAAGTTCTATCTCTATGGTTTGTTTCCTCTTGAAGTACCCCAAGCAGAGACTGGCGAAGAACACTTTCGTTTGAAAGGGGTTGCCAAGCTTCCAAAAAACTACTCGTTTGCTGAAATCTCAGCAAACATTTTTTCACCAAATCTTGATGATACTTGGTGGTAATTATCAGTTCACTAAGCCCACTTGGCTGCCCAATTTTCACTCTTCTAGGTTCAAGCGTTCGTTTCCAGTAACACTTTGAATTTTTAGGTTTCACTCTGTTTTCTGTTATATAGATAGATGTGTTTGAAACTCTAAATCAAACACGGTTTGTGCTAGCTCCTTGAAACTTGACAAAATGAAGTAGTTCTAAGTTCTATCTCTATGGTTTGTTTCCTCTTGAAGTACCCCATGCAGAAACTGGCGAAAAACACTTTCGTTTGAAAGGGGTTGCCATGCTTCCAAAAAACTACTAGTTTGCTGAAATCTCAGCAAACAATTTTTCATCAAATCTTGATGATACTTTATGGTAATGATCAGTTCACTAATCCCGCTTGGCTGCCCAAATTTTATTCTTCTAGGTTGAAGCTTTCGTTTCCAGTGACTATTTGAATTTTTAGGTTTCACTCTGTTTTCTCCAAAATAGATAGCTGTGTTTGGAATTCTAAATCAAACACGGTTTGTGCTAGCTCCTTGAAACTTGACCAAATGAAGTAGTTCTAAGTTCTATCTCTACGGTTTGTTTCCTCTTGAAGTACCCCATGCAGAGACTGGCGAAAAACACTTTCGTTTGAAAGGGGTTGCCAAGCTTCCAAAAAACTACTCATTTGCTGATATCTCAGCAAACATTTTTTCACCAAATCTTGATGATACTTGGTGGTAATGATCAGTTCACTAATCCCACTTGGCTGCCCAACATTCACTCTTCTAGGTTCAAGCGTTCGTTTCCAGTAACAGTTTGAATTTTTAGGTTTCACTCTGTTTTCTGATATATAGATAGATGTGTTTGAAACTCTAAATCAAACACGGTTTGTGCTAGCTCCGTGAAACTTGACAAAATGAAGTAGTTCTAAGTTCTATCTCTATGGTTTGTTTCCTCTTGAAGTACCCCATGCAGAGACTGGCGAAGAACACTTTCGTTTGAAAGGGGTTGCCAAGCTTCCAAAAAACTACTCGTTTGCTGAAATCTCAGCACACATTTTTTCACCAAATCTTGATGATACTTGGTGGTAATGATCAGCTCACTTAGCCCACTTGGCTGCCCAATTTTCAATCTTCTAGGTTCAAGCGTTCGTTTCCAGTAACACTTTGAATTTTTAGGTTTCACTCTGTTGTCTGCTATATAGATAGATGTGTTTGAAACTCTAAATCAAACACGGTCTGTGCTAGCTCCTTGAAACTTGACAAAATGAAGTAGTTCTAAGTTCTATCTCTACGGTTTGTTTCCTCTTGAAGTACCCCATGCAGAAACGGGCGAAAAACACTTTCGTTTGAAAGGGGTTGCCATGCTTCCAGAAAACTACTAGTTTGCTGAAATCTCAGCAAACATTTTTTCACCAAATCTTGATGATACTTGGTGGTAATGATCAGTTCACTAATCCCACTTGGCTGCCCAACTTTCACTCTTCTAGGTTCAAGCGTTCGTTTCCAGTAACAGTTTGAATTTTTAGGTTTCACTGTGTTTTCTGCTATATAGATAGATGTGTTTGAAACTCTAAATCAAACACGGTTTGTGCTAGCTCCGTGAAACTTGACCAAATGAAGTAGTTCTAAGTTCTATCTCTATGGTTTGTTTCCTCTTGAAGTACCCCATGCAGAGACTGGTGAAGAACACTTTCGTTTGAAAGGGGTTGCCAAGCTTCCAAAAAGCTACTCGTTTGCTGAAATCTCAGGAAACATTTTTTCACCAAATCTTGATGATACTTGGTGGTAATGATCAGTTCACTAAGCCCACTTGGCTGCCCAATTTTCAATCTTCTAGGTTCAAGCGTTCGTTTCCAGTAACAGTTTGAATTTTTAGGTTTCACTCTGTTTTCTGCTATATAGATAGATGTGTTTGAAACTCTAAATCAAACACGGTCTGTGGTAGCTCCTTGAAACTTGACAAAATGAAGTAGTTCTAAGTTCTATCTCTACGGTTTGTTTCCCCTTGAAGTACCCCATGCAGAAACGGGCGAAAAACACTTTCGTTTGAAAGGGGTTGCCATGCTTCCAAAAAACTACTAGTTTGCTGAAATCTCAGCAAACATTTTTTCACCAAATCTTGATGATACTTGGTGGTAATGATCAGTTCACTAATCCCACTTGGCTGCCCAACTTTCTCTCTTCTAGGTTCAAGCGTTCGTTTCCAGTAACAGTTTGAATTTTTAGGTTTCACTCTGTTTTCTGCTATATAGATAGATGTGTTTGAAACTCTAAATCAAACACGGTTTGTGCTAGCTTTGTGATACTTGACAAAATGAAGTAGTTCTAAGTTCTATCTCTATGGTTTGTTTCCTCTTGAAGTACCAAATGCAGAGACTGGCGAAGAACACTTTCGTTTGAAAGGGGTTGCCAAGCTTCCAAAAAACTACTCGTTTGCTGAAATCTCAGCAACCATTTTTTCACCAAAACTTGATGATACTTGGTGGTAATGATCAGTTCACTAAGCCCACTTGGCTGCCCAATTTTCACTCTTCTAGGTTCAAGCGTTCGTTTCCAGTAACACTTTGAAATTTTAGGTTTCACTCTGTTTTCTGCTATATAGATAGATGTGTTTGAAACTCTAAATCAAACACGGTTTGTGCTAGCTCCTTGAAACTTGACAAAATGAAGTAGTTCTAAGTTCTATCTCTATGGTTTGTTTCCTCTTGAAGTACCCCATGCAGAAACTGGCGAAAAACACTTTCGTTTGAAAGGGGTTGCCATGCTTCCAAAAAACTACTAGTTTGCTGAAATCTCAGCAAACAATTTTTCATCAAATCTTGATGATACTTTATGGTAATGATCAGTTCACTAATCCCGCTTGGCTGCCCAAATTTTATTCTTCTAGGTTGAAGCTTTCGTTTCCAGTGACTATTTGAATTTTTAGGTTTCACTCTGTTTTCTCCAAAATAGATAGCTGTGTTTGGAATTCTAAATCAAACACGGTTTGTGCTAGCTCCTTGAAACTTGACCAAATGAAGTAGTTCTAAGTTCTATCTCTACGGTTTGTTTCCTCTTGAAGTACCCCATGCAGAGACTGGCGAAAAACACTTTCGTTTGAAAGGGGTTGCCAAGCTTCCAAAAAACTACTCATTTGCTGATATCTCAGCAAACATTTTTTCACCAAATCTTGATGATACTTGGTGGTAATGATCAGTTCACTAATCCCACTTGGCTGCCCAACATTCACTCTTCTAGGTTCAAGCGTTCGTTTCCAGTAACAGTTTGAATTTTTAGGTTTCACTCTGTTTTCTGATATATAGATAGATGTGTTTGAAACTCTAAATCAAACACGGTTTGTGCTAGCTCCGTGAAACTTGACAAAATGAAGTAGTTCTAAGTTCTATCTCTATGGTTTGTTTCCTCTTGAAGTACCCCATGCAGAGACTGGCGAAGAACACTTTCGTTTGAAAGGGGTTGCCAAGCTTCCAAAAAACTACTCGTTTGCTGAAATCTCAGCACACATTTTTTCACCAAATCTTGATGATACTTGGTGGTAATGATCAGCTCACTTAGCCCACTTGGCTGCCCAATTTTCAATCTTCTAGGTTCAAGCGTTCGTTTCCAGTAACACTTTGAATTTTTAGGTTTCACTCTGTTGTCTGCTATATAGATAGATGTGTTTGAAACTCTAAATCAAACACGGTCTGTGCTAGCTCCTTGAAACTTGACAAAATGAAGTAGTTCTAAGTTCTATCTCTACGGTTTGTTTCCTCTTGAAGTACCCCATGCAGAAACGGGCGAAAAACACTTTCGTTTGAAAGGGGTTGCCATGCTTCCAGAAAACTACTAGTTTGCTGAAATCTCAGCAAACATTTTTTCACCAAATCTTGATGATACTTGGTGGTAATGATCAGTTCACTAATCCCACTTGGCTGCCCAACTTTCACTCTTCTAGGTTCAAGCGTTCGTTTCCAGTAACAGTTTGAATTTTTAGGTTTCACTGTGTTTTCTGCTATATAGATAGATGTGTTTGAAACTCTAAATCAAACACGGTTTGTGCTAGCTCCGTGAAACTTGACCAAATGAAGTAGTTCTAAGTTCTATCTCTATGGTTTGTTTCCTCTTGAAGTACCCCATGCAGAGACTGGTGAAGAACACTTTCGTTTGAAAGGGGTTGCCAAGCTTCCAAAAAGCTACTCGTTTGCTGAAATCTCAGGAAACATTTTTTCACCAAATCTTGATGATACTTGGTGGTAATGATCAGTTCACTAAGCCCACTTGGCTGCCCAATTTTCAATCTTCTAGGTTCAAGCGTTCGTTTCCAGTAACAGTTTGAATTTTTAGGTTTCACTCTGTTTTCTGCTATATAGATAGATGTGTTTGAAACTCTAAATCAAACACGGTCTGTGGTAGCTCCTTGAAACTTGACAAAATGAAGTAGTTCTAAGTTCTATCTCTACGGTTTGTTTCCCCTTGAAGTACCCCATGCAGAAACGGGCGAAAAACACTTTCGTTTGAAAGGGGTTGCCATGCTTCCAAAAAACTACTAGTTTGCTGAAATCTCAGCAAACATTTTTTCACCAAATCTTGATGATACTTGGTGGTAATGATCAGTTCACTAATCCCACTTGGCTGCCCAACTTTCTCTCTTCTAGGTTCAAGCGTTCGTTTCCAGTAACAGTTTGAATTTTTAGGTTTCACTCTGTTTTCTGCTATATAGATAGATGTGTTTGAAACTCTAAATCAAACACGGTTTGTGCTAGCTTTGTGATACTTGACAAAATGAAGTAGTTCTAAGTTCTATCTCTATGGTTTGTTTCCTCTTGAAGTACCAAATGCAGAGACTGGCGAAGAACACTTTCGTTTGAAAGGGGTTGCCAAGCTTCCAAAAAACTACTCGTTTGCTGAAATCTCAGCAACCATTTTTTCACCAAAACTTGATGATACTTGGTGGTAATGATCAGTTCACTAAGCCCACTTGGCTGCCCAATTTTCACTCTTCTAGGTTCAAGCGTTCGTTTCCAGTAACACTTTGAAATTTTAGGTTTCACTCTGTTTTCTGCTATATAGATAGATGTGTTTGAAACTCTAAATCAAACACGGTTTGTGCTAGCTCCTTGAAACTTGACAAAATGAAGTAGTTCTAAGTTCTATCTCTATGGTTTGTTTCCTCTTGAAGTACCCCATGCAGAAACTGGCGAAAAACACTTTCGTTTGAAAGGGGTTGCCATGCTTCCAAAAAACTACTAGTTTGCTGAAATCTCAGCAAACAATTTTTCATCAAATCTTGATGATACTTTATGGTAATGATCAGTTCACTAATCCCGCTTGGCTGCCCAAATTTTATTCTTCTAGGTTGAAGCTTTCGTTTCCAGTGACTATTTGAATTTTTAGGTTTCACTCTGTTTTCTCCAAAATAGATAGCTGTGTTTGGAATTCTAAATCAAACACGGTTTGTGCTAGCTCCTTGAAACTTGACCAAATGAAGTAGTTCTAAGTTCTATCTCTACGGTTTGTTTCCTCTTGAAGTACCCCATGCAGAGACTGGCGAAAAACACTTTCGTTTGAAAGGGGTTGCCAAGCTTCCAAAAAACTACTCATTTGCTGATATCTCAGCAAACATTTTTTCACCAAATCTTGATGATACTTGGTGGTAATGATCAGTTCACTAATCCCACTTGGCTGCCCAACATTCACTCTTCTAGGTTCAAGCGTTCGTTTCCAGTAACAGTTTGAATTTTTAGGTTTCACTCTGTTTTCTGATATATAGATAGATGTGTTTGAAACTCTAAATCAAACACGGTTTGTGCTAGCTCCGTGAAACTTGACAAAATGAAGTAGTTCTAAGTTCTATCTCTATGGTTTGTTTCCTCTTGAAGTACCCCATGCAGAGACTGGCGAAGAACACTTTCGTTTGAAAGGGGTTGCCAAGCTTCCAAAAAACTACTCGTTTGCTGAAATCTCAGCACACATTTTTTCACCAAATCTTGATGATACTTGGTGGTAATGATCAGCTCACTTAGCCCACTTGGCTGCCCAATTTTCAATCTTCTAGGTTCAAGCGTTCGTTTCCAGTAACACTTTGAATTTTTAGGTTTCACTCTGTTGTCTGCTATATAGATAGATGTGTTTGAAACTCTAAATCAAACACGGTCTGTGCTAGCTCCTTGAAACTTGACAAAATGAAGTAGTTCTAAGTTCTATCTCTACGGTTTGTTTCCTCTTGAAGTACCCCATGCAGAAACGGGCGAAAAACACTTTCGTTTGAAAGGGGTTGCCATGCTTCCAGAAAACTACTAGTTTGCTGAAATCTCAGCAAACATTTTTTCACCAAATCTTGATGATACTTGGTGGTAATGATCAGTTCACTAATCCCACTTGGCTGCCCAACTTTCACTCTTCTAGGTTCAAGCGTTCGTTTCCAGTAACAGTTTGAATTTTTAGGTTTCACTGTGTTTTCTGCTATATAGATAGATGTGTTTGAAACTCTAAATCAAACACGGTTTGTGCTAGCTCCGTGAAACTTGACCAAATGAAGTAGTTCTAAGTTCTATCTCTATGGTTTGTTTCCTCTTGAAGTACCCCATGCAGAGACTGGTGAAGAACACTTTCGTTTGAAAGGGGTTGCCAAGCTTCCAAAAAACTACTCGTTTGCTGAAATCTCAGGAAACATTTTTTCACCAAATCTTGATGATACTTGGTGGTAATGATCAGTTCACTAAGCCCACTTGGCTGCCCAATTTTCAATCTTCTAGGTTCAAGCGTTCGTTTCCAGTAACAGTTTGAATTTTTAGGTTTCACTCTGTTTTCTGCTATATAGATAGATGTGTTTGAAACTCTAAATCAAACACGGTCTGTGGTAGCTCCTTGAAACTTGACAAAATGAAGTAGTTCTAAGTTCTATCTCTACGGTTTGTTTCCCCTTGAAGTACCCCATGCAGAAACGGGCGAAAAACACTTTCGTTTGAAAGGGGTTGCCATGCTTCCAAAAAACTACTAGTTTGCTGAAATCTCAGCAAACATTTTTTCACCAAATCTTGATGATACTTGGTGGTAATGATCAGTTCACTAATCCCACTTGGCTGCCCAACTTTCTCTCTTCTAGGTTCAAGCGTTCGTTTCCAGTAACAGTTTGAATTTTTAGGTTTCACTCTGTTTTCTGCTATATAGATAGATGTGTTTGAAACTCTAAATCAAACACGGTTTGTGCTAGCTTTGTGATACTTGACAAAATGAAGTAGTTCTAAGTTCTATCTCTATGGTTTGTTTCCTCTTGAAGTACCAAATGCAGAGACTGGCGAAGAACACTTTCGTTTGAAAGGGGTTGCCAAGCTTCCAAAAAACTACTCGTTTGCTGAAATCTCAGCAACCATTTTTTCACCAAAACTTGATGATACTTGGTGGTAATGATCAGTTCACTAAGCCCACTTGGCTGCCCAATTTTCACTCTTCTAGGTTCAAGCGTTCGTTTCCAGTAACACTTTGAATTTTTAGGTTTCACTCTGTTTTCTGCTATATAGATAGAGGTGTTTGAAACTCTAAATCAAACACGGTTTGTGCTACCTCCTTGAAACTTGACCAAATGAAGTAGTTCTAAGTTCTATCTCTATGGTTTGTTTCCTCTTGAAGTACCCCATGCAGAGACTGGCGAAAAACACTTTTGTTTGAAACGGGTTGCCAAGCTTCCCAAAAACTACTAGTTTGCTGAAATCTCAGCACACATTTTTTCACCAAATCTTGATGATACTTGGTGGTAATGATCAGTTCACTAATCCCACTTGGCTGCCCAAATTTTATTCTTCTAGGTTGAAGCTTTCGTTTCCAGTGACTGTTTGAATTTTTAGGTTTCACTTTGTTTTCTCCAACATAGATAGCTGTGTTTGGAATTCTAAATCAAACACGGTTTGTGCTAGCTCCTTGAAACTTGACCAAATGAAGTAGTTCTAAGTTCTATCTCTATGGTTTGTTTCCTCTTGAAGTACCCCATGCAGAGACTGGCGAAAAACACTTTCGTTTTAAAGGGGTTGCCAAGCTTCCAAAAAACTACTAGTTTGCTGAAATCTCAGCAAACATTTTTTCACCAAATCTTGATGATACTTGGTGGTAATGATCAGTTCACTAAACCCACTTGGCTGCCCTATTTTCACTCTTCTAGGTTCAAGCGTTCGTTTCCAGTAACACTTTGAATTTTTAGGTTTCACTCTGTTTTCTGCTATATAGATAGATGTGTTGAAACTCTAAATCAAACACGGTTTGTGCTAGCTCCGTGAAACTTGACAAAATGAAGTAGTTCTAAGTTCTATCTCTATGGTTTGTTTCCTCTTGAAGTACCCCATGCAGAGACTGGCGAAGAACACTTTCGTTTGAAAGGGGTTGCCAAGCTTCCAAAAAACTACTCGTTTGCTGAAATCTCAGGAAACATTTTTTCACCAAATCTTGATGATACTTGGTGGTAATGATCAGTTCACTAAGCCCACTTGGCTGCCCAATTTTCAATCTTCTAGGTTCAAGCGTTCGTTTCCAGTAACAGTTTGAATTTTTAGGTTTCACTCTGTTTTCTGCTATATAGATAGATGTGTTGAAACTCTAAATCAAACACGGTTTGTGCTAGCTCCGTGAAACTTGACAAAATGAAGTAGTTCTAAGTTCTATCTCTACGGTTTGTTTCCCCTTGAAGTACCCCATGCAGAAACGGGCGAAAAACACTTTCGTTTGAAAGGGGTTGCCATGCTTCCAAAAAACTACTAGTTTGCTGAAATCTCAGCAAACATTTTTTCACCAAATCTTGATGATACTTGGTGGTAATGATCAGTTCACTAATCCCACTTGGCTGCCCAACTTTCTCTCTTCTAGGTTCAAGCGTTCGTTTCCAGTAACAGTTTGAATTTTTAGGTTTCACTCTGTTTTCTGCTATATAGATAGATGTGTTTGAAACTCTAAATCAAACACGGTTTGTGCTAGCTTTGTGAAACTTGACAAAATGAAGTAGTTCTAAGTTCTATCTCTATGGTTTGTTTCCTCTTGAAGTACCAAATGCAGAGACTGGCGAAGAACACTTTCGTTTGAAAGGGGTTGCCAAGCTTCCAAAAAACTACTCGTTTGCTGAAATCTCAGCAACCATTTTTTCACCAAAACTTGATGATACTTGGTGGTAATGATCAGTTCACTAAGCCCACTTGGCTGCCCAATTTTCACTCTTCTAGGTTCAAGCGTTCGTTTCCAGTAACACTTTGAATTTTTAGGTTTCACTCTGTTTTCTGCTATATAGATAGAGGTGTTTGAAACTCTAAATCAAACACGGTTTGTGCTACCTCCTTGAAACTTGACCAAATGAAGTAGTTCTAAGTTCTATCTCTATGGTTTGTTTCCTCTTGAAGTACCCCATGCAGAGACTGGCGAAAAACACTTTCGTTTGAAACGGGTTGCCAAGCTTCCCAAAAACTACTAGTTTGCTGAAATCTCAGCACACATTTTTTCACCAAATCTTGATGATACTTGGTGGTAATGATCAGTTCACTAATCCCACTTGGCTGCCCAAATTTTATTCTTCTAGGTTGAAGCTTTCGTTTCCAGTGACTGTTTGAATTTTTAGGTTTCACTTTGTTTTCTCCAACATAGATAGCTGTGTTTGGAATTCTAAATCAAACACGGTTTGTGCTAGCTCCTTGAAACTTGACCAAATGAAGTAGTTCTAAGTTCTATCTCTATGGTTTGTTTCCTCTTGAAGTACCCCATGCAGAGACTGGCGAAGAACACTTTCGTTTGAAAGGGGTTGCCAAGCTTCCAAAAAACTACTAGTTTGCTGAAATCTCAGCAAACATTTTTTCACCAAATCTTGATGATACTTGGTGGTAATGATCAGTTCACTAAACCCACTTGGCTGCCCTATTTTCACTCTTCTAGGTTCAAGCGTTCGTTTCCAGTAACACTTTGAATTTTTAGGTTTCACTCTGTTTTCTGCTATATAGATAGATGTGTTGAAACTCTAAATCAAACACGGTTTGTGCTAGCTCCGTGAAACTTGACAAAATGAAGTAGTTCTAAGTTCTATCTCTATGGTTTGTTTCCTCTTGAAGTACCCCATGCAGAGACTGGCGAAGAACACTTTCGTTTGAAAGGGGTTGCCAAGCTTCCAAGAAACTACTCGTTTGCTGAAATCTCAGCAAACATTTTTTCACCAAATCTTGATGATACTTGGTGGTAATTATCAGTTCACTAAGCCCACTTGGCTGCCCAATTTTCACTCTTCTAGGTTCAAGCGTTCGTTTCCAGTAACACTTTGAATTTTTAGGTTTCACTCTGTTTTCTGTTATATAGATAGATGTGTTTGAAACTCTAAATCAAACACGGTTTGTGCTAGCTCCTTGAAACTTGACAAAATGAAGTAGTTCTAAGTTCTATCTCTATGGTTTGTTTCCTCTTGAAGTACCCCATGCAGAAACTGGCGAAAAACACTTTCGTTTGAAAGGGGTTGCCATGCTTCCAAAAAACTACTAGTTTGCTGAAATCTCAGCAAACAATTTTTCATCAAATTTGATGATACTTTATGGTAATGATCAGTTCACTAATCCCGCTTGGCTGCCCAAATTTTATTCTTCTAGGTTGAAGCTTTCGTTTCCAGTGACTATTTGAATTTTTAGGTTTCACTCTGTTTTCTCCAAAATAGATAGCTGTGTTTGGAATTCTAAATCAAACACGGTTTGTGCTAGCTCCTTGAAACTTGACCAAATGAAGTAGTTCTAAGTTCTATCTCTACGGTTTGTTTCCTCTTGAAGTACCCCATGCAGAGACTGGCGAAAAACACTTTCGTTTGAAAGGGGTTGCCAAGCTTCCAAAAAACTACTGGTTTGCTGAAATCTCAGCAAACATTTTTTCACCAAATCTTGATGATACTTGGTGGTAATGATCAGTTCACTAATCCCACTTGGCTGCCCAACATTCACTCTTCTAGGTTCAAGCGTTCGTTTCCAGTAACAGTTTGAATTTTTAGGTTTCACTCTGTTTTCTGATATATAGATAGATGTGTTTGAAACTCTAAATCAAACACGGTTTGTGCTAGCTCCGTGAAACTTGACAAAATGAAGTAGTTCTAAGTTCTATCTCTATGGTTTGTTTCCTCTTGAAGTACCCCATGCAGAGACTGGCGAAGAACACTTTCGTTTGAAAGGGGTTGCCAAGCTTCCAAAAAACTACTCGTTTGCTGAAATCTCAGCAAACATTTTTTCACCAAATCTTGATGATACTTGGTGGTAATGATCAGTTCACTAAGCCCACTTGGCTGCCCAATTTTCACTCTTGTAGGTTCAAGTGTTTGTTTCCAGTAACACTTTGAATTTTTAGGTTTCACTCTGTTTTCTGCTATATAGATAGATGTGTTTGAAACTCTAAATCAAACACGGTTTGTGCTAGCTCCTTGAAACTTGACCAAATGAAGTAGTTCTAAGTTCTATCTCTATGGTTTGTTTCCTCTTGAAGTACCAAATGCAGAAACTAGCGAAAAAAACTTTCGTTTTAAAGGGGTTGGCAACCTTCCAAAAAACTACTAGTTTGCTGAAATCTCAGCAAACATTTTTTCACCAAATCTTGATGATACTTGGTGGTAATGATCAGTTCACTAATCCCACTTGGCTGCCCAACTTTCACTCTTCTAGGTTCAAGCGTTCGTTTCCAGTAACAGTTTGAAATTTTAGGTTTCACTCTGTTTTCTGCTATATAGATAGATGTGTTTGAAACTCTAAATCAAACACGGTTTGTGCTAGCTCCGTGAATCTTGACAAAATGAAGTAGTTCTAAGTTCTATCTCTATGGTTTGTTTCCTCTTGAAGTACCAAATGCAGAGACTGGCGAAGAACACTTTCGTTTGAAAGGGGTTGCCAAGCTTCCAAAAAACTTCTAGTTTGCTGAAATCTCAGCAACCATTTTTTCACCAAATCTTGATGATACTTGGTGGTAATGATCAGTTCACTAAGCCCACTTGGCTGCCCAATTTTCACTCTTCTAGGTTCAAGCGTTCGTTTCCAGTAACACTTTGAATTTTTAGGTTTCACTCTGTTTTCTGCTATATAGATAGATGTGTTTGAAACTCTAAATCAAACACGGTTTGTTCTACCTCCTTGAAACTTGACCAAATGAAGCAGTTCTAAGTTCTATCTCTATGGTTTGTTTCCTCTTGAAGTAACCCATGCAGAGACTGGCGAAAAACACTTTCGTTTGAAACGGGTTGCCAAGCTTCCAAAAAACTACAAGTTTGCTGAAATCTCAGCAAACAGTTTTTCACCAAATCTTGATGATACTTGGTGGTAATGATCAGTTTACTAATCAAACTTGGCTGCCCAAATTTTATTCTTCTAGGATGAAGCTTTCGTTTCCAGTGACTGTTTGAATTATTAGGTTTCACTCTGTTTTCTCCAACATAGATAGCTGTGTTTGGAATTCTAAATCAAACACGGTTTGTGCTAGCTCCTTGAAACTTGACCAAATGAAGTAGTTCTAAGTTCTATCTCTATGGTTTGTTTCCTCTTGAAGTACCCCATGCAGAGACTGGCGAAAAACACTTTCGTTTGAAAGGGGTTGCCAAGCTTCCAAAAAACTACTAGTTTGCTGAAATCTCAGCAAACATTTTTTCACCAAATCTTGATGATACTTGGTGGTAATGATCAGTTCACTAATCCCACTTGGCTGCCCAACTTTCACTCTTCTAGGTTCAAGCGTTCGTTTCCAGTATCAGTTTGTATTTTTAGGTTTCACTCTGTTTTCTGCTATATAGATAGATGTGTTTGAAACTCTAAATCAAACACGGTTTGTGCTAGCTCCATGAAACTTGACCAAATGAAGTAGTTCTAAGTTCTATCTCTATGGTTTGTTTCCTCTTGAAGTACCCCATGCAGAGACTGGCTAAGAACACTTTCGTTAGAAAGGGGTTGCCAAGCTTCCAAAAAACTACTCGTTTGCTGAAATCTCAGCAAACATTTTTTCACCAAATCTTGATGATACTTGGTGGTAATGATCAGTTCACTAATCCCACTTGGCTGCCCAACTTTCACTCTTCTAGGTTCAAGCGTTCGTTTCCAGTAACAGTTTGAATTTTTAGGTTTCACTCTGTTTTCTGCTATATAGATAGATGTGTTTGAAACTCTAAATCAAACACGGTTTGTGCTAGCTCCGTGAAACTTGACAAAATGAAGTAGTTCTAAGTTCTATCTCGATGGTTTGTTTCCTCTTGAAGTACCCCATGCAGAGACTGGCGAAGAACACTTTCGTTTGAAAGGGGTTGCCAAGCTTCCAAAAAACTACTAGTTTGCTGAAATCTCAGGAAACATTTTTTCACCAAATCTTGATGATACTTGGTGGTAATGATCAGATCACTAAGCCCACTTGGCTGCCCAATTTTTACTCTTCTAGGTTCAAGCGTTCGTTTCCAGTAACACTTTGAAATTTTAGGTTTCACTCTGTTTTCTGCTATATAGATAGATGTCTTTGAAACTCTAAATCAAACACGGTTTGTGCTAGCTTATTGAAACTTGACAAAATGAAGTAGTTCTAAGTTCTATCTCTATGGTTTTTTTCCTCTTGAAGTACCCCATGCAGAGCCTGGCGAAAAACACTTTCGTTTGAAAGGGGTTGCCAAGCTTCCAAAAAACTACAAGTTTGCTGAAATCTCAGCGAACAGTTTTTCACCAAATCTTGATGATACTTGGTGGTAATGATCAGTTTACTAATCCCACTTGGCTGCCCAAATTTTATTCTTCTAGGATGAAGCTTTCGTTTCCAGTGACTGTTTGAATTTTTAGGTTTCACTCTGTTTTCTCCAACATAGATAGCTGTGTTTGGAATTCTAAATCAAACACGGTTTGTGCTAGCTCCTTGAAACTTGACCAAATGAAGTAGTTCTAAGTTCTATCTCTATGGTTTGTTTCCTCTTGAAGTACCCCATGCAGAGACTGGCGAAAAACACTTTCGTTTGAAAGGGGTTGCCAAGCTTCCAAAAAACTACTAGTTTGCTGAAATCTCAGCAAACATTTTTTCACCAAATCTTGATGATACTTGGTGGCAATGATCAGTTCACTAATCCCACTTGGCTGCCCAACTTTCACTCTTCTAGGTTCAAGCGTTTGTTTCCAGTAACAGTTTGAATTTTTAGGTTTCACTCTGTTTTCTGCTATATAGATAGATGTGTTTGAAACTCTAAATCAAACACGGTTTGTGCTTGCTCTGTGAAACTTGACAAAATGAAGTAGTTCTAAGTTCTATCTCTATGGTTTGTTTGATCTTGAAGTACCCCATGCAGAGACTGGCGAAGAACACTTTCGTTTGAAAGGGGTTGCCAAGCTTCCAAAAAACTACTCGTTTGCTGAAATCTCAGCAAACATTTTTTCACCAAATCTTGATGATACTTGGTGGTAATGATCAGTTCACTAAGCCAACTTGGCTGCCCAATTTTCACTCTTCTAGGTTCAAGCGTTCGTTTCCAGTAACACTTTGAATTTTTAGGTTTCACTCTGTTTTCTGCTATATAGATAGATGTGTTTGAAACTCTAAATCAAACACGGTTTCTGCTAGCTCCTTCAAACTTGACCAAATGAAGTAGTTCTAAGTTCTATCTCTATGGTTTGTTTCCTCTTGAAGTACCCCATGCAGAGACGGGCGAAAAACACTTTCGTTTTAAAGGGGTTGCCAACCTTCCAAAAAACCACTAGTTTGCTGAAATCTCAGCAAACATTTTTTCACCAAAACTTGATGATACTTGGTGGTAATGATCAGTTCACTAAGCCCACTTGGCTGCCCAATTTTCACTCTTGTAGGTTCAAGCGTTCGTTTCCAGTAACACTTTGAATTTTTAGGTTTCACTCTGTTTTCTGCTATATAGATAGATGTGTTTGAAACTCTAAATCAAACACGGTTTGTGCTAGCTCCTTGAAACTTGACCAAATGAAGTAGTTCTTAGTTCTATCTCTATGGTTTGTTTCCTCTTGAAGTACCCCATGCAGAGACTGGCGAAAAACACTTTCGTTTTAAAGTGGTTGCCAAGCTTCCAAAAAACTACTAGTTTGCTGAAATATCAGCAAACATTTTTTCACCAAATCTTGATGATACTTGGTGGTAATGATCAGTTCACTAAGCCCACTTGGCTGCCCAATTTTCACTCTTCTAGGTTCAAGCGTTCGTTTCCAGTAACAGTTTGAATTTTTAGGTTTCACTCTGTTTTCTGCTATATAGATAGATGTGTTTGAAACTCTAAATCAAACACGGTTTGTGCTAGCTCCGTGAAACTTGACAAAATGAAGTAGTTCTAAGTTCTATCTCGATGGTTTGTTTCCTCTTGAAGTACCCCATGCAGAGACTGGCGAAGAACACTTTCGTTTGAAAGGGGTTGCCAAGCTTCCAAAAAACTACTAGTTTGCTGAAATCTCATCAAACATTTTTTCACCAAATCTTGATGATACTTGGTGGCAATGATCAGTTCACTAATCCCACTTGGCTGCCCAACTTTCACTCTTCTAGGTTCACGCGTTCGTTTCCAGTAACAGTTTGAATTTTTAGGTTTCACTCTGTTTTCTGCTATATAGATAGATGTGTTTGAAACTCTAAATCAAACACGGTTTGTGCTTGCTCTGTGAAACTTGACAAAATGAAGTAGTTCTAAGTTCTATCTCTATGGTTTGTTTGATCTTGAAGTACCCCATGCAGAGACTGGCGAAGAACACTTTCGTTTGAAAGGGGTTGCCAAGCTTCCAAAAAACTACTCGTTTGCTGAAATCTCAGCAAACATTTTTTCACCAAATCTTGATGATACTTGGTGGTAATGATCAGTTCACTAAGCCCACTTGGCTGCCCAATTTTCACTCTTCTAGGTTCAAGCGTTCGTTTCCAGCAACAGTTTGAATTTTTAGGTTTCACTCTGTTTTCTGCTATATAGATAGATGTGTTTGAAACTCTAAATCAAACACGGTTTGTGCTAGATCCTTGAAACTTGACAAAATGAAGTAGTTCTAAGTTCTATCTCTATGGTTTGTTTCCTCTTGAAGTACCCCATGCAGAGACTGGCGAAAAACACTTTCGTTTTAAAGGGGTTGCCAACCTTCCAAAAAACTACTAGTTTGCTGAAATCTCAGCAAACATTTTTTCACCAAAACTTGATGATACTTGGTGGTAATGATCAGTTCACTAAGCCCACTTGGCTGCCCAACTTTCACTCTTCTAGGTTCAAGCGTTCGTTTCCAGTCACAGTTTGAATTTTTAGGTTTCACTCTGTTTTCTGCTATATAGATAGATGTGTTTGAAACTCTAAATCAAACACGGTTTGTGCTAGCTCCGTGAAACTTGACAAAATGAAGTAGTTCTAAGTTCTATCTCTATGGTTTGTTTCCTCTTGAAGTACCCCATGCAGAGACTGGCGAAGAACACTTTCGTTTGAAAGGGGTTGCCAAGCTTCCAAAAAACTACTCGTTTGCTGAAATCTCAGGAAACATTTTTTCACCAAATCTTGATGATACTTGGTGGTAAAGATCAGTTCACTAAGCCCACTTGGCTGCCCAATTTTCACTCTTCTAGGTTCAAGCTTTCGTTTCCAGTAACACTTTGAATTTTTAGGTTTCACTCTGTTTTCTGCTATATAGATAGATGTGTTTGAAACTCTAAATCAAACACGGTTTGTGCTAGCTCCTTGAAACTTGACAAAATGAAGTAGGTCTAAGTTCTATCTCTATGGTTTGTTTCCTCTTGAAGTACCCCATGCAGAAACTGGCGAAAAACACTTTCGTTTGAAAGGGGTTGCCATGCTTCCAAAAAACTACTAGTTTGCTGAAATCTCAGCAAACATTTTTTCACCAAATCTTGATGATACTTGGTGGTAATGATCAGTTCACTAATCCCACTTGACTGCCCAACTTTCACTCTTCTAGGTTCAAGCGTTCGTTTCCAGTAACAGTTTGAATTTTTAGGTTTCACTCTGTTTTCTGCTATATAGATAGATGTGTTTGAAACTCTAAATCAAACACGGTTTGTGCTAGCTCCGTGAAACTTGACAAAATGAAGTAGTTCTAAGTTCTATCTCTATGGTTTGTTTCCTCTTGAAGTACCCCATGCAGAGACTGGCAAAGAACACTTTCGTTTGAAAGGGGTTGCCAAGCTTCCAAAAAACTACTCGTTTGCTGAAATCTCAGCAAACATTTTTTCACCAAATCTTGATGATACTTGGTGGTAATGATCAGTTCACTAAGCCCACTTTGCTGCCCAATTTTCACTCTTCTAGGTTCAAGCGTTCGTTTCCAGTAACACTTTGAATTTTTAGGTTTCACTCTGTTTTCTGCTATATAGATAGATGTGTTTGAAACTCTAAATCAAACACGATTTGTGCTAGCTCTTTGAAACTTGACCAAATGAAGTAGTTCTAAGTTCTATCTCTATGGTTTGTTTCCTCTTGAAGTACCCCATGCAGAGACTGGCGAAAAACACTTTCGTTTTAAAGGGGTTGCCAACCTTCCAAAAAACTACTAGTTTGCTGAAATCTCAGCAAACATTTTTTCACCAAAACTTGATGATACTTGGTGGTAATGATCAGTTCACTAAGCCCACTTGGCTGCCCAACTTTCAATCTACTAGGTTCAAGCGTTTGTTTCCAGGAACAGTTTGAATTTTTAGGTTTCACTCTGTTTTCTGCTATATAGATAGATGTGTTTGAAACTCTAAATCAAACACGGTTTGTGCTAGCTCCTTGAAACTTGACCAAATGAAGTAGTTTTAAGTTCTATCTCTATGGTTTGTTTCCTCTTGAAGTACCCAATGCAGAGACTGGCGAAAAACACTTTCGTTTTAAATGGTTGCCAACCTTCCAAAAAACTACTAGTTTGCTGAAATCTCAGCAAACATTTTTTCACCAAAACTTGATGATACTTGGTGGTAATGATCAGTTCACTAAGCCCACTTGGCTGCCCAACTTTCACTCTTCTAAGTTCAAGCGTTCGTTTCCAGTAACAGTTTGAATTTTTAGGTTTCACTCTGTTTTCTGCTATATAGATAGATGTGTTTGAAACTCTAAATCAAACACGGTTTGTGCTAGCTCCTTGAAACTTGACCAAATGAAGTAGTTCTAAGTTCTATCTCTATGGTTTGTTTCCTCTTGAAGTACCCCATGCAGAGACTGGCGAAAAACACTTTCGTTTTAAAGGGGTTGCCAACCTTCCAAAAAACTACTAGTTTGCTGAAATCTCAGCAAACATTTTTTCACCAAAACTTGATGATACTTGGTGGTAATGATCAGTTCACTAAGCCCACTTGGCTGCCCAACTTTCACTCTTCTAGGTTCAAGCGTTCGTTTCCAGTAACAGTTTGAATTTTTAGGTTTCACTCTGTTTTCTGCTATATAGATAGATGTGTTTGAAACTCTAAATCAAACACGGTTTGTGCAAGCTCCGTGAAACTTGACAAAATGAAGTAGTTCTAAGTTCTATCTCTATGGTTTGTTTCCTCTTGAAGTACCCCATGCAGAGACTGGCGAAGAACACTTTCGTTTGAAAGGGGTTGATAAGCTTCCAAAAAACTACTCGTTTGCTGAAATCTCAGCAAACATTTTTTCACCAAATCTTGAAGATATTTGGTGGTAATGATCAGTTCACTAAGCCCACTTGGCTGCCCAATTTTCACTCTTGTAGGTAAAGCGTTCGTTTCCAGTAACACTTTGAATTTTTAGGTTTCACTCTGTTTTCTGCTATATAGATAGATGTGTTTGAAACTCTAAATCAAACACGGTTTGTGCTAGCTCCTTGAAACTTGACAAAATGAAGTAGGTCTAAGTTCTATCTCTATGGTTTGTTTCCTCTTGAAGTACCCCATGCAGAAACTGGCGAAAAACACTTTCGTTTGAAAGGGGTTGCCATGCTTCCAAAAAACTACTAGTTTGCTGAAATCTCAGCAAACATTTTTTCACCAAATCTTGATGATACTTGGTGGTAATGATCAGTTCACTAATCCCACTTGACTGCCCAACTTTCACTCTTCTAGGTTCAAGCGTTCGTTTCCAGTAACAGTTTGAATTTTTAGGTTTCACTCTGTTTTCTGCTATATAGATAGATGTGTTTGAAACTCTAAATCAAACACGGTTTGTGCTAGCTCCGTGAAACTTGACAAAATGAAGTAGTTCTAAGTTCTATCTCTATGGTTTGTTTCCTCTTGAAGTACCCCATGCAGAGACTGGCAAAGAACACTTTCGTTTGAAAGGGGTTGCCAAGCTTCCAAAAAACTACTCGTTTGCTGAAATCTCAGCAAACATTTTTTCACCAAATCTTGATGATACTTGGTGGTAATGATCAGTTCACTAAGCCCACTTTGCTGCCCAATTTTCACTCTTCTAGGTTCAAGCGTTCGTTTCCAGTAACACTTTGAATTTTTAGGTTTCACTCTGTTTTCTGCTATATAGATAGATGTGTTTGAAACTCTAAATCAAACACGATTTGTGCTAGCTCTTTGAAACTTGACCAAATGAAGTAGTTCTAAGTTCTATCTCTATGGTTTGTTTCCTCTTGAAGTACCCCATGCAGAGACTGGCGAAAAACACTTTCGTTTTAAAGGGGTTGCCAACCTTCCAAAAAACTACTAGTTTGCTGAAATCTCAGCAAACATTTTTTCACCAAAACTTGATGATACTTGGTGGTAATGATCAGTTCACTAAGCCCACTTGGCTGCCCAACTTTCACTCTTCTAGGTTCAAGCGTTCGTTTCCAGTAACAGTTTGAATTTTTAGGTTTCACTCTGTTTTCTGCTATATAGATAGATGTGTTTGAAACTCTAAATCAAACACGGTTTGTGCAAGCTCCGTGAAACTTGACAAAATGAAGTAGTTCTAAGTTCTATCTCTATGGTTTGTTTCCTCTTGAAGTACCCCATGCAGAGACTGGCGAAGAACACTTTCGTTTGAAAGGGGTTGATAAGCTTCCAAAAAACTACTCGTTTGCTGAAATCTCAGCAAACATTTTTTCACCAAATCTTGAAGATATTTGGTGGTAATGATCAGTTCACTAAGCCCACTTGGCTGCCCAATTTTCACTCTTGTAGGTAAAGCGTTCGTTTCCAGTAACACTTTGAATTTTTAGGTTTCACTCTGTTTTCTGCTATATAGATAGATGTGTTTGAAACTCTAAATCAAACACGGTTTGTGCTAGCTCCTTGAAACTTGACCAAATGAAGTAGTTCTAAGTTCTATCTCTATGGTTTGTTTCCTCTTGAAGTACCCTATGCAGAGACTGGCGAAAAACACTTTCGTTTTAAAGGGGTTGCCAACCTTCCAAAAAACTACTAGTTTGCTGAAATCTCAGCAAACCTTTTTTCACCAAAACTTGATGATACTTGGTGGTAATGATCAGTTCACTAAGCCCACTTGGCTGCCCAACTTTCACTCTTCTAGGTTCAAGCGTTCGTTTCCAGTAACAGTTTGAATTTTTAGGTTTCACTCTGTTTTCTGCTATATAGATAGATGTGTTTGAAACTCTAAATCAAAAACGGTTTGTGCTAGATCCGTGAAACTTGACAAAATGAAGTAGTTCTAAGTTCTATCTCTATGGTTTGTTTCCTCTTGAAGTACCCCATGCAGAGACTGGCGAAGAACACTTTCGTTTGAAAGGGGTTGCCAAGCTTCCAAAAAACTACTCGTTTGCTGAAATCTCAGCAAACCTTTTTTCACCAAATCTTGATGATATTTGGTGGTAATGATCAGTTCACTAAGCCCACTTGGCTGCCCAATTTTCACTCTTGTAGGTTCAAGCGTTCGTTTCCAGTAACACTTTGAATTTTTAGGTTTCACTCTGTTTTCTGCTATATAGATAGATGTGTTTGAAACTCTAAATCAAACACGGTTTGTGCTAGCTCCTTGAAACTTGACCAAATGAAGTAGTTCTAAGTTCTATCTCTATGGTTTGTTTCCTCTTGAAGTACCCCATGCAGAGACTGGCGAAAAACACTTTCGTTTTAAAGGGGTTGCCAACCTTCCAAAAAACTACTAGTTTGCTGAAATCTCAGCAAACATTTTTTCACCAAAACTTGATGATACTTGGTGGTAATGATCAGTTCACTAAACCCACTTGGCTGCCCAACTTTCACTCTTCTAGGTTCAAGCGTTCGTTTCCAGTAACAGTTTGAATTTTTAGGCTTCACTCTGTTTTCTGCTATATAGATAGATGTGTTTGAAACTCTAAATCAAACACGGTTTGTGCTAGCTCCGTGAAACTTGACAAAATGAAGTAGTTCTAAGTTCTATCTCTATGGTTTGTTTCCTCTTGAAGTACCCCATGCAGAGACTGGCGAAGAACACTTTCGTTTGAAAGGGGTTGCCAAGCTTCCAAAAAACTACTCGTTTGCTGAAATCTCAGCAAACATTTTTTCACCAAATCTTGATGATATTTGGTGGTAATGATCAGTTCACTAAGCCCACTTGGCTGCCCAATTTTCACTCTTGTAGGTTCAAGCGTTCGTTTCCAGTAACACTTTGAATTTTTAGGTTTCACTCTGTTTTCTGCTATATAGATAGATGTGTTTGAAACTCTAAATCAAACACGGTTTGTGCTAGCTCCTTGAAACTTGACCAAATGAAGTAGTTCTTAGCTCTATCTCTATGGTTTGTTTCCTCTTGAAGTACCCCAAGCAGAGACTGGCGAAAAACACTTTCGTTTTAAAGTGGTTGCCAAGCTTCCAAAAAACTACTAGTTTGCTGAAATATCAGCAAACATTTTTTCACCAAATCTTGATGATACTTGGTGGTAATGATCAGTTCACTAAGCCCACTTGGCTGCCCAATTTTCACTCTTCTAGGTTCAAGCGTTCGTTTCCAGTAACAGTTTGAATTTTTAGGTTTCACTCTGTTTTCTGCTATATAGATAGATGTGTTTGAAACTCTAAATCAAACACGGTTTGTGCTAGATCCTTGAAACTTGACAAAATGAAGTAGTTCTAAGTTCTATCTCTATGGTTTGTTTCCTCTTGAAGTACCCCATGCAGAGACTGGCGAAAAACACTTTCGTTTTAAAGGGGTTGCCAACCTTCCAAAAAACTACTAGTTTGCTGAAATCTCAGCAAACATTTTTTCACCAAAACTTGATGATACTTGGTGGTAATGATCAGTTCACTAAGCCCACTTGGCTGCCCAACTTTCACTCTTCTAGGTTCAAGCGTTCGTTTCCAGTCACAGTTTGAATTTTTAGGTTTCACTCTGTTTTCTGCTATATAGATAGATGTGTTTGAAACTCTAAATCAAACACGGTTTGTGCTAGCTCCGTGAAACTTGACAAAATGAAGTAGTTCTAAGTTCTATATCTATGGTTTGTTTCCTCTTGAAGTACCCCATGCAGAGACTGGCGAAGAACACTTTCGTTTGAAAGGGGTTGCCAAGCTTCCAAAAAACTACTCGTTTGCTGAAATCTCAGGAAACATTTTTTCACCAAATCTTGATGATACTTGGTGGTAAAGATCAGTTCACTAAGCCCACTTGGCTGCCCAATTTTCACTCTTCTAGGTTCAAGCGTTCGTTTCCAGTAACACTTTGAATTTTTAGGTTTCACTCTGTTTTCTGCTATATAGATAGATGTGTTTGAAACTCTAAATCAAACACGGTTTGTGCTAGCTCCTTGAAACTTGACAAAATGAAGTAGGTCTAAGTTCTATCTCTATGGTTTGTTTCCTCTTGAAGTACCCCATGCAGAAACTGGCGAAAAACACTTTCGTTTGAAAGGGGTTGCCATGCTTCCAAAAAACTACTAGTTTGCTGAAATCTCAGCAAACATTTTTTCACCAAATCTTGATGATACTTGGTGGTAATGATCAGTTCACTAATCCCACTTGGCTGCCCAACTTTCACTCTTCTAGGTTCAAGCGTTCGTTTCCAGTAACAGTTTGAATTTTTAGGTTTCACTCTGTTTTCTGCTATATAGATAGATGTGTTTGAAACTCTAAATCAAACACGGTTTGTGCTAGCTCCGTGAAACTTGACAAAATGAAGTAGTTCTAAGTTCTATCTCTATGGTTTGTTTCCTCTTGAAGTACCCCATGCAGAGACTGGCAAAGAACACTTTCGTTTGAAAGGGGTTGCCAAGCTTCCAAAAAACTACTCGTTTGCTGAAATCTCAGCAAACATTTTTTCACCAAATCTTGATGATACTTGGTGGTAATGATCAGTTCACTAAGCCCACTTTGCTGCCCAATTTTCACTCTTCTAGGTTCAAGCGTTCGTTTCCAGTAACACTTTGAATTTTTAGGTTTCACTCTGTTTTCTGCTATATAGATAGATGTGTTTGAAACTCTAAATCAAACACGATTTGTGCTAGCTCTTTGAAACTTGACCAAATGAAGTAGTTCTAAGTTCTATCTCTATGGTTTGTTTCCTCTTGAAGTACCCCATGCAGAGACTGGCGAAAAACACTTTCGTTTTAAAGGGGTTGCCAACCTTCCAAAAAACTACTAGTTTGCTGAAATCTCAGCAAACATTTTTTCACCAAAACTTGATGATACTTGGTGGTAATGATCAGTTCACTAAGCCCACTTGGCTGCCCAACTTTCACTCTACTAGGTTCAAGCGTTTGTTTCCAGGAACAGTTTGAATTTTTAGGTTTCACTCTGTTTTCTGCTATATAGATAGATGTGTTTGAAACTCTAAATCAAACACGGTTTGTGCTAGCTCCTTGAAACTTGACCAAATGAAGTAGTTTTAAGTTCTATCTCTATGGTTTGTTTCCTCTTGAAGTACCCAATGCAGAGACTGGCGAAAAACACTTTCGTTTTAAATGGTTGCCAACCTTCCAAAAAACTACTAGTTTGCTGAAATCTCAGCAAACATTTTTTCACCAAAACTTGATGATACTTGGTGGTAATGATCAGTTCACTAAGCCCACTTGGCTGCCCAACTTTCACTCTTCTAAGTTCAAGCGTTCGTTTCCAGTAACAGTTTGAATTTTTAGGTTTCACTCTGTTTTCTGCTATATAGATAGATGTGTTTGAAACTCTAAATCAAACACGGTTTGTGCTAGCTCCTTGAAACTTGACCAAATGAAGTAGTTCTAAGTTCTATCTCTATGGTTTGTTTCCTCTTGAAGTACCCCATGCAGAGACTGGCGAAAAACACTTTCGTTTTAAAGGGGTTGCCAACCTTCCAAAAAACTACTAGTTTGCTGAAATCTCAGCAAACATTTTTTCACCAAAACTTGATGATACTTGGTGGTAATGATCAGTTCACTAAGCCCACTTGGCTGCCCAACTTTCACTCTTCTAGGTTCAAGCGTTCGTTTCCAGTAACAGTTTGAATTTTTAGGTTTCACTCTGTTTTCTGCTATATAGATAGATGTGTTTGAAACTCTAAATCAAACACGGTTTGTGCAAGCTCCGTGAAACTTGAAAAATGAAGTAGTTCTAAGTTCTATCTCTATGGTTTGTTTCCTCTTGAAGTACCCCATGCAGAGACTGGCGAAGAACACTTTCGTTTGAAAGGGGTTGATAAGCTTCCAAAAAACTACTCGTTTGCTGAAATCTCAGCAAACATTTTTTCACCAAATCTTGAAGATATTTGGTGGTAATGATCAGTTCACTAAGCCCACTTGGCTGCCCAATTTTCACTCTTGTAGGTAAAGCGTTCGTTTCCAGTAACACTTTGAATTTTTAGGTTTCACTCTGTTTTCTGCTATATAGATAGATGTGTTTGAAACTCTAAATCAAACACGGTTTGTGCTAGCTCCTTGAAACTTGACCAAATGAAGTAGTTCTAAGTTCTATCTCTATGGTTTGTTTCCTCTTGAAGTACCCTATGCAGAGACTGGCGAAAAACACTTTCGTTTTAAAGGGGTTGCCAACCTTCCAAAAAACTACTAGTTTGCTGAAATCTCAGCAAACCTTTTTTCACCAAAACTTGATGATACTTGGTGGTAATGATCAGTTCACTAAGCCCACTTGGCTGCCCAACTTTCACTCTTCTAGGTTCAAGCGTTCGTTTCCAGTAACAGTTTGAATTTTTAGGTTTCACTCTGTTTTCTGCTATATAGATAGATGTGTTTGAAACTCTAAATCAAAAACGGTTTGTGCTAGATCCGTGAAACTTGACAAAATGAAGTAGTTCTAAGTTCTATCTCTATGGTTTGTTTCCTCTTGAAGTACCCCATGCAGAGACTGGCGAAGAACACTTTCGTTTGAAAGGGGTTGCCAAGCTTCCAAAAAACTACTCGTTTGCTGAAATCTCAGCAAACCTTTTTTCACCAAATCTTGATGATATTTGGTGGTAATGATCAGTTCACTAAGCCCACTTGGCTGCCCAATTTTCACTCTTGTAGGTTCAAGCGTTCGTTTCCAGTAACACTTTGAATTTTTAGGTTTCACTCTGTTTTCTGCTATATAGATAGATGTGTTTGAAACTCTAAATCAAACACGGTTTGTGCTAGCTCCTTGAAACTTGACCAAATGAAGTAGTTCTAAGTTCTATCTCTATGGTTTGTTTCCTCTTGAAGTACCCCATGCAGAGACTGGCGAAAAACACTTTCGTTTTAAAGGGGTTGCCAACCTTCCAAAAAACTACTAGTTTGCTGAAATCTCAGCAAACATTTTTTCACCAAAACTTGATGATACTTGGTGGTAATGATCAGTTCACTAAACCCACTTGGCTGCCCAACTTTCACTCTTCTAGGTTCAAGCGTTCGTTTCCAGTAACAGTTTGAATTTTTAGGCTTCACTCTGTTTTCTGCTATATAGATAGATGTGTTTGAAACTCTAAATCAAACACGGTTTGTGCTAGCTCCGTGAAACTTGACAAAATGAAGTAGTTCTAAGTTCTATCTCTATGGTTTGTTTCCTCTTGAAGTACCCCATGCAGAGACTGGCGAAGAACACTTTCGTTTGAAAGGGGTTGCCAAGCTTCCAAAAAACTACTCGTTTGCTGAAATCTCAGCAAACATTTTTTCACCAAATCTTGATGATATTTGGTGGTAATGATCAGTTCACTAATCCCACTTGGCTGCCCAATTTTCACTCTTGTAGGTTCAAGCGTTCGTTTCCAGTAACACTTTGAATTTTTAGGTTTCACTCTGTTTTCTGCTATATAGATAGATGTGTTTGAAACTCTAAATCAAACACGGTTTGTGCTAGCTCCTTGAAACTTGACCAAATGAAGTAGTTCTAAGTTCTATCTCTATGGTTTGTTTCCTCTTGAAGTACCCCATGCAGAGACTGGCGAAAAACACTTTCGTTTTAAAGGGGTTGCCAACCTTCCAAAAAACTACTAGTTTGCTGAATTCTCAGCAAACATTTTTTCACCAAAACTTGATGATACTTGGTGGTAATGATCAGTTCACTAAGCCCACTTGGCTGCCCAACTTTCACTCTACTAGGTTCAAGCGTTTGTTTCCAGGAACAGTTTGAATTTTTAGGTTTCACTCTGTTTTCTGCTATATAGATAGATGTGTTTGAAACTCTAAATCAAACACGGTTTGTGCTAGCTCCTTGAAACTTGACCAAATGAAGTAGTTCTAAGTTCTGTCTCTATGGTTTGTTTCCTCTTGAAGTACCCCATGCAGAGACTGGCGAAAAACACTTTCGTTTTAAAGGGGTTGCCAACCTTCCAAAAAACTACTAGTTTGCTGAAATCTCAGCAAATATTTTTTCACCAAAACTTGATGATACTTGGTGGTAATGATCAGTTCACTAAGCCCACTTGGCTGCCCAACTTTCACTCTTCTAGGTTCAAGCGTTCGTTTCCAGTAACAGTTTGAATTTTTAGGTTTCACTCTGTTTTCTGCTATATAGATAGATGTGTTTGAAACTCTAAATCAAACACGGTTTGTGCTAGCTCCTTGAAACTTGACCAAATGAAGTAGTTCTAAGTTCTATCTCTATGGTTTGTTTCCTCTTGAAGTACCCCATGCAGAGACTGGCGAAAAACACTTTCGTTTTAAAGGGGTTGCCAACCTTCCAAAAAACTACTAGTTTGCTGAAATCTCAGCAAACCTTTTTTCACCAAAACTTGATGATACTTGGTGGTAATGATCAGTTCACTAAGCCCACTTGGCTGCCCAACTTTCACTCTTCTAGGTTCAAGCGTTCGTTTCCAGTAACAGTTTGAATTTTTAGGTTTCACTCTGTTTTCTGCTATATAGATAGATGTGTTTGAAACTCTAAATCAAACACGGTTTGTGCTAGCTCCGTGAAACTTGACAAAATGAAGTAGTTCTAAGTTCTATCTCTATGGTTTGTTTCCTCTTGAAGTACCCCATGCAGAGACTGGCGAAGAACACTTTCGTTTGAAAGGGGTTGCCAAGCTTCCAAAAAACTACTCGTTTGCTGAAATCTCAGCAAACCTTTTTTCACCAAATCTTGATGATATTTGGTGGTAATGATCAGTTCACTAAGCCCACTTGGCTGCCCAATTTTCACTCTTGTAGGTTCAAGCGTTCGTTTCCAGTAACACTTTGAATTTTTAGGTTTCACTCTGTTTTCTGCTATATAAATAGATGTGTTTGAAACTCTAAATCAAACACGGTTTGTGCTAGCTCCTTGAAACTTGACCAAATGAAGTAGTTCTAAGTTCTATCTCTATGGTTTGTTTCCTCTTGAAGTACCCCATGCAGAGACTGGCGAAGAACACTTTCGTTTGAAAGGGGTTGCCAAGCTTCCAAAAAACTACTAGTTTGCTGAAATCTCAGCAAACATTTTTTTCACCAAATCTTGAAGATATTTGGTGGTAATGATCAGTTCACTAAGCCCACTTGGCTGCCCAATTTTCACTCTTCTAGGTTCAAGCGTTCGTTTCCAGTAACACTTTGAATTTTTAGGTTTCACTCTGTTTTCTGCTATATAGATAGATGTGTTTGAAACTCTAAATCAAACACGTTTTGTGCTAGGTCCTTGAAACTTGACCAAATGAAGTAGTTCTAAGTTCTATCTCTATGGTTTGTTTCCTCTTGAAGTACCCCATGCAGAGACTGGCGAAAAACACTTTCGTTTTAAAGGGGTTGCCAACCTTCCAAAAAACTACTAGTTTGCTGAAATCTCAGCAAACCTTTTTTCACCAAAACTTGATGATACTTGGTGGTAATGATCAGTGCACTAAGCCCACTTGGCTGCCCAACTTTCACTCTTCTAGGTTCAAGCGTTCGTTTCCAGTAACAGTTTGAATTTTTAGGTTTCACTCTGTTTTCGGCTATATAGATAGATGTGTTTGAAACTCTAAATCAAACACGGTTTGTGCTAGCTCCGTGAAACTTGACAAAATGAAGTAGTTCTAAGTTCTATCTCTATGGTTTGTTTCCTCTTGAAGTACCCCATGCAGAGACTGGCGAAGAACACTTTCGTTTGAAAGGGGTTGCCAAGCTTCCAAAAAACTACTCGTTTGCTGAAATCTCAGCAAACATTTTTTCACCAAATCTTGATGATACTTGGTGGTAATGATCAGTTCACTAAGCCCACTTGTCTGCCCAATTTTCACTCTTGTAGGTTCAAGCGTTCGTTTCCAGTAACACTTTGAATTTTTAGGTTTCACTCTGTTTTCTGCTATATAGATAGATGTGTTTGAAACTCTAAATCAAACACGGTTTGTGCTAGCTCCTTGAAACTTGACCAAATGAAGTAGTTCTAAGTTCTATCTCTATGGTTTGTTTCCTCTTGAAGTACCCCATGCAGAGACTGGCGAAAAACACTTTCGTTTTAAAGGGGTTGCCAAGCTTCCAAAAAACTACTAGTTTGCTGAAATCTCAGCAAACATTTTTTCACCAAATCTTGATGATACTTGGTGGTAATGATCAGTTCACTAAGCCCACTTGGCTGCCCAATTTTCACTCTTCTAGGTTCAAGCGTTCGTTTCCAGTAACACTTTGAATTTTAAGTTTTCACTCTGTTTTCTGCTATATAGATAGATGTGTTTGAAACTCTAAATCAAACACGGTTTGTGCTAGCTCCTTGAATCTTGACCAAATGAAGTAGTTCTAAGTTCTATCTCTATGGTTTGTTTCCTCTTGAAGTACCCCATGCAGAGACTGGCGAAGAACACTTTCGTTTGAAAGGGGTTGCCAAGCTTCCAAAAAACTACTCGTTTGCTGAAATCTCAGCAAATATTTTTTCACCAAATCTTGATGATATTTGGTGGTAATGATCAGTTCACTAAGCCCACTTGGCTGCCCAATTTTCACTCTTGTAGGTTCAAGCGTTCGTTTCCAGTAACACTTTGAATTTTTAGGTTTCACTCTGTTTTCCTCTATATAGATAGATGTGTTTGAAACTCTAAATCAAACACGGTTTGTGCTAGCTCCTTGAAACTTGACCAAATGAAGTAGTTCTAAGTTCTATCTCTATGGTTTGTTTCCTCTTGAAGTACCCCATGAAGAGACTGGCGAAGAACACTTTCGTTTGAAAGGGGTTGCCAAGCTTTCAAAAAACTACTCGTTTGCTGAAATCTCAGCAAACATTTTTTCACCAAATCTTGATGATACTTGGTGGTAATGATCAGTTCACTAAGCCCACTTGGCTGCCCAATTTTCACTCTTGTAGGTTCAAGCGTTCGTTTCCAGTAACACTTTGAATTTTTAGGTTTCACTCTGTTTTCTGCTATATAGATAGATGTGTTTGAAACTCTAAATCAAACACGGTTTGTGCTAGCTCCTTGAATCTTGACCAAATGAAGTAGTTCTAAGTTCTATCTCTATGGTTTGTTTTCTCTTGAAGTACCCCATGCAGAGACTGGCGAAAAACACTTTCGTTTTAAAGGGGTTGCCATGCTTCCAAAAAACTACTAGTTTGCTGAAATCTCAGCAAACATTTTTTCACCAAAACTTGATGATACTTGGTGGTAATGATCAGTTCTCTAAGCCCACTTGGCTGCCCAACTTTCACTCTTCTAGGTTCAAGCGTTCGTTTCCAGTAACAGTTTGAATTTTTAGGTTTCACTCTGTTTTCTGCTATATAGATAGATGTGTTTGAAACTCTAAATCAAACACGGTTTGTGCTAGCTCCGTGAAACTTGACAAAATGAAGTAGTTCTAAGTTCTATCTCTATGGTTTGTTTCCTCTTGAAGTACCCCATGCAGAGACTGGCGAAGAATACTTTCGTTTGAAAGGGGTTGCCAAGCTTCCAAAAAACTACTCGTTTGCTGAAATCTCAGCAAATATTTTTTCACCAAATCTTGATGATATTTGGTGGTAATGATCAGTTCACTAAGCCCACTTGGCTGCCCAATTTTCACTCTTGTAGGTTCAAGCGTTCGTTTCCAGTAACACTTTGAATTTTTAGGTTTCACTCTGTTTTCCTCTATATAGATAGATGTGTTTGAAACTCTAAATCAAACACGGTTTGTGCTAGCTCCTTGAAACTTGACCAAATGAAGTAGTTCTAAGTTCTATCTCTATGGTTTGTTTCCTCTTGAAGTACCCCATGCAGAGACTGGCGAAGAACACTTTCGTTTGAAAGGGGTTGCCAAGCTTCCAAAAAACTACTCGTTTGCTGAAATCTCAGCAAACATTTTTTCACCAAATCTTCATGATACTTGGTGGTAATGATCAGTTCACTAAGCCCACTTGGCTGCCCAATTTTCACTCTTGTAGGTTCAAGCGTTCGTTTCCAGTAACACTTTGAATTTTTAGGTTTCACTCTGTTTTCTGCTATATAGATAGATGTGTTTGAAACTCTAAATCAAACACGGTTTGTGCTAGCTCCTTGAAACTTGACAAAATGAAGTAGTTCTAAGTTCTATCTCTATGGTTTGTTTCCTCTTGAAGTACCCCATGCAGAGACTGGCGAAAAACACTTTCGTTTTAAAGGGGTTGCCAAGCTTCCAAAAAACTACTCGTTTGCTGAAATCTCAGCACACATTTTTTCACCAAATCTTGATGATACTTGGTGGTAATGATCAGTTCACTAAGCCCACTTGGCTGCCCAATTTTCACTCTTGTAGGTTCAAGCGTTCGTTTCCAGTAACACTTTGAATTTTTAGGTTTCACTCTGTTTTCTGCTATATAGATAGATGTGTTTGAAACTCTAAATCAAACACGGTTTGTGCTAGCTCCTTGAAACTTGACCAAATGAAGTAGTTCTAAGTTCTATCTCTATGGTTTGTTTCCTCTTGAAGTACCCCATGCAGAGACTGATGAAAAACACTTTCGTTTTAAAGGGGTTGCCAACCTTCCAAAAAACTACTAGTTTGCTGAAATCTCAGCAAACATTTTTTCACCAAAACTTGATGATACTTGGTGGTAATGATCAGTTCACTAAGCCCACTTGGCTGCCCAACTTTCACTCTTCTAGGTTCAAGCGTTCGTTTCCAGTAACAGTTTGAATTTTTAGGTTTCACTCTGTTTTCTGCTATATAGATAGATGTGTTTGAAACTCTAAATCAAACACGGTTTGTGCTAGCTCCTTGAAACTTGACAAAATGAAGTAGTTCTAAGTTCTATCTCTATGGTTTGTTTCCTCTTGAAGTACCCCATGCAGAGACTGGCGAAGAACACTTTCGTTTGAAAGGGGTTGCCAAGCTTCCAAAAAACTACTCGTTTGCTGAAATCTCAGCACACATTTTTTCACCAAATCTTGATGATACTTGGTGGTAATGATCAGTTCACTAAGCCCACTTGGCTGTCCAATTTTCACTCTTCTAGGTTCAAGCGTTCGTTTCCAGTAACACTTTGAATTTTTAGGTTTCACTCTGTTTTCTGCTATATAGATAGATGTGTTTGAAACTCTAAATCAAACACGGTTTGTGCTAGCTCCTTGAAACTTGACAAAATGAAGTAGTTCTAAGTTCTATCTCTATGGTTTGTTTCCTCTTGAAGTACCCCTTGCAGAAACTGGCGAAAAACACTTTCGTTTGAAAGGGGTTGCCATGCTTCCAAAAAACTACTAGTTTGCTGAAATCTCAGCAAAAATTTTTTCACCAAATCTTGATGATACTTGGTGGTAATGATCAGTTCACTAATCCCACTTGGCTGCCCAACTTTCACTCTTCTAGGTTCAAGCGTTCGTTTCCAGTAACAGTTTGAATTTTTAGGATTCACTCTGTTTTCTGCTATATAGATGGATGTGTTTGAAACTCTAAATCAAACACGGTTTGTGCTAGCTCCGTGAAACTTCACAAAATGAAGTAGTTCTAAGTTCTATCTCTATGGTTTGTTTCCTCTTGAAGTACCAAATGCAGAGACTGGCGAAGAACACTTTCTTTTGAAAGGGGTTGCCAAGCTTCCAAAAAACTACTCGTTTGCTGAAATCTCAGCAAATATTTTTTCACCAAATCTTGATGATATTTGGTGGTAATGATCAGTTCACTAAGCCCACTTGGCTGCCCAATTTTCACTCTTGTAGGTTCAAGCGTTCGTTTCCAGTAACACTTTGAATTTTTAGGTTTCACTCTGTTTTCTGCTATATAAATAGATGTGTTTGAAACTCTAAATCAAACACGGTTTGTGCTAGCTCCTTGAAACTTGACCAAATGAAGTAGTTCTAAGTTCTATCTCTATGTTTTGTTTCCTCTTGAAGTACCCCATGCAGAGACTGGCAAAAAACACTTTCGTTTTAAAGGGGTTGCCAAGCTTCCAAAAAACTACTAGTTTGCTGAAATCTCAGCAAACATTTTTTCACCAAATCTTGATAATACTTGGTGGTAATGATCAGTTCACTAAGCCCACTTGGCTGCCCAATTTTCACTCTTCTAGATTCAAGCGTTCGTTTCCAGTAACAGTTTGAATTTTTAGGTTTCACTCTGTTTTCTGCTATATAGATAGATGTGTTCGAAACTCTAAATCAAACACGGTTTGTGCTAGCTCTTTGAAACTTGACAAAATGAAGTAGTTCTAAGTTCTATCTCTATGGTTTGTTTCCTCTTGAAGTACCCCATGCAGAGACTGGCGAAGAACACTTTCGTTTGAAAGGGGTTGCCAAGCTTCCAAAAAACTACTAGTTTGCTGAAATCTCAGCAAACATTTTTTTCACCAAATCTTGAAGATATTTGGTGGTAATGATCAGTTCACTAAGCCCACTTGGCTGCCCAATTTTCACTCTTCTAGGTTCAAGCGTTCGTTTCCAGTAACACTTTGAATTTTTAGGTTTCACTCTGTTTTCTGCTATATAGATAGATGTGTTTGAAACTCTAAATCAAACACGGTTTGTGCTAGGTCCTTGAAAATTGACCAAATGAAGTAGTTCTAAGTTCTATCTCTATGGTTTGTTTCCTCTTGAAGTACCCCATGCAGAGACTGGCGAAAAACACTTTCGTTTTAAAGGGGTTGCCAACCTTCCAAAAAACTACTAGTTTGCTGAAATCTCAGCAAACCTTTTTTCACCAAAACTTGATGATACTTGGTGGTAATGATCAGTGCACTAAGCCCACTTGGCTGCCCAACTTTCACTCTTCTAGGTTCAAGCGTTCGTTTCCAGTAACAGTTTGAATTTTTAGGTTTCACTCTGTTTTCGGCTATATAGATAGATGTGTTTGAAACTCTAAATCAAACACGGTTTGTGCTAGCTCCGTGAAACTTGACAAAATGAAGTAGTTCTAAGTTCTATCTCTATGGTTTGTTTCCTCTTGAAGTTCCCCATGCAGAGACTGGCGAAGAACACTTTCGTTTGAAAGGGGTTGCCAAGCTTCCAAAAAACTACTCGTTTGCTGAAATCTCAGCAAACATTTTTTCACCAAATCTTGATGATACTTGGTGGTAATGATCAGTTCACTAAGCCCACTTGTCTGCCCAATTTTCACTCTTGTAGGTTCAAGCGTTCGTTTCCAGTAACACTTTGAATTTTTAGGTTTCACTCTGTTTTCTGCTATATAGATAGATGTGTTTGAAACTCTAAATCAAACACGGTTTGTGCTAGCTCCTTGAAACTTGACCAAATGAAGTAGTTCTAAGTTCTATCTCTATGGTTTGTTTCCTCTTGAAGTACCCCATGCAGAGACTGGCGAAAAACACTTTCGTTTTAAAGGGGTTGCCAAGCTTCCAAAAAACTACTAGTTTGCTGAAATCTCAGCAAACATTTTTTCACCAAATCTTGATGATACTTGGTGGTAATGATCAGTTCACTAAGCCCACTTGGCTGCCCAATTTTCATTCTTCTAGGTTCAAGCGTTCGTTTCCAGTAACACTTTGAATTTTAAGTTTTCACTCTGTTTTCTGCTATATAGATAGATGTGTTTGAAACTCTAAATCAAACACGGTTTGTGCTAGCTCCTTGAATCTTGACCAAATGAAGTAGTTCTAAGTTCTATCTCTATGGTTTGTTTCCTCTTGAAGTACCCCATGCAGAGACTGGCGAAGAACACTTTCGTTTGAAAGGGGTTGCCAAGCTTCCAAAAAACTACTCGTTTGCTGAAATCTCAGCAAACATTTTTATACCAAATCTTGAAGATATTTGGTGGTAATGATCAGTTCACTAAGCCCACTTGGCTGCCCAATTTTCACTCTTCTAGGTTCAAGCGTTCGTTTCCAGTAACACTTTGAATTTTTAGGTTTCACTCTGTTTTCTGCTATATAGATAGATGTGTTTGAAACTCTAAATCAAACACGGTTTGTGCTAGCTCCGTGAAACTTGACAAAATGAAGTAGTTCTAAGTTCTATCTCTATGGTTTGTTTCCTCTTGAAGTACCCCATGCAGAGACTGGCGAAGAACACTTTCGTTTGAAAGGGGTTGCCAAGCTTCCAAAAAACTACTCGTTTGCTGAAATCTCAGCAAATATTTTTTCACCAAATCTTGATGATATTTGGTGGTAATGATCAGTTCACTAAGCCCACTTGGCTGCCCAATTTTCACTCTTGTAGGTTCAAGCGTTCGTTTCCAGTAACACTTTGAATTTTTAGGTTTCACTCTGTTTTCCTCTATATAGATAGATGTGTTTGAAACTCTAAATCAAACACGGTTTGTGCTAGCTCCTTGAAACTTGACCAAATGAAGTAGTTCTAAGTTCTATCTCTATGGTTTGTTTCCTCTTGAAGTACCCCATGAAGAGACTGGCGAAGAACACTTTCGTTTGAAAGGGGTTGCCAAGCTTCCAAAAAACTACTCGTTTGCTGAAATCTCAGCAAACATTTTTTCACCAAATCTTGATGATACTTGGTGGTAATGATCAGTTCACTAAGCCCACTTGGCTGCCCAATTTTCACTCTTGTAGGTTCAAGCGTTCGTTTCCAGTAACACTTTGAATTTTTAGGTTTCACTCTGTTTTCTGCTATATAGATAGATGTGTTTGAAACTCTAAATCAAACACGGTTTGTGCTAGCTCCTTGAATCTTGACCAAATGAAGTAGTTCTAAGTTCTATTTCTATGGTTTGTTTTCTCTTGAAGTACCCCATGCAGAGACTGGCGAAAAACACTTTCGTTTTAAAGGGGTTGCCATGCTTCCAAAAAACTACTAGTTTGCTGAAATCTCAGCAAACATTTTTTCACCAAAACTTGATGATACTTGGTGGTAATGATCAGTTCTCTAAGCCCACTTGGCTGCCCAACTTTCACTCTTCTAGGTTCAAGCGTTCGTTTCCAGTAACAGTTTGAATTTTTAGGTTTCACTCTGTTTTCTGCTATATAGATAGATGTGTTTGAAACTCTAAATCAAACACGGTTTGTGCTAGCTCCGTGAAACTTGACAAAATGAAGTAGTTCTAAGTTCTATCTCTATGGTTTGTTTCCTCTTGAAGTACCCCATGCAGAGACTGGCGAAGAATACTTTCGTTTGAAAGGGGTTGCCAAGCTTCCAAAAAACTACTCGTTTGCTGAAATCTCAGCAAATATTTTTTCACCAAATCTTGATGATATTTGGTGGTAATGATCAGTTCACTAAGCCCACTTGGCTGCCCAATTTTCACTCTTGTAGGTTCAAGCGTTCGTTTCCAGTAACACTTTGAATTTTTAGGTTTCACTCTGTTTTCCTCTATATAGATAGATGTGTTTGAAACTCTAAATCAAACACGGTTTGTGCTAGCTCCTTGAAACGTGACCAAATGAAGTAGTTCTACGTTCTATCTCTATGGTTTGTTTCCTCTTGAAGTCCCCCATGCAGAGACTGGCGAAGAACACTTTCGTTTGAAATTGGTTGCCAAGCTTCCAAAAAACTACTCGTTTGCTGAAATCTCAGCAAACATTTTTTCACCAAATCTTCATGATACTTGGTGGTAATGATCAGTTCACTAAGCCCACTTGGCTGCCCAATTTTCACTCTTGTAGGTTCAAGCGTTCGTTTCCAGTAACACTTTGAATTTTTAGGTTTCACTCTGTTTTCTGCTATATAGATAGATGTGTTTGAAACTCTAAATCAAACACGGTTTGTGCTAGCTCCTTGAAACTTGACAAAATGAAGTAGTTCTAAGTTCTATCTCTATGGTTTGTTTCCTCTTGAAGTACCCCATGCAGAGACTGGCGAAAAACACTTTCGTTTTAAAGGGGTTGCCAAGCTTCCAAAAAACTACTCGTTTGCTGAAATCTCAGCACACATTTTTTCACCAAATCTTGATGATACTTGGTGGTAATGATCAGTTCACTAAGCCCACTTGGCTGCCCAATTTTCACTCTTGTAGGTTCAAGCGTTCGTTTCCAGTAACACTTTGAATTTTTAGGTTTCACTCTGTTTTCTGCTATATAGATAGATGTGTTTGAAACTCTAAATCAAACACGGTTTGTGCTAGCTCCTTGAATCTTGACCAAATGAAGTAGTTCTAAGTTCTATCTCTATGGTTTGTTTCCTCTTGAAGTACCCCATGCAGAGACTGATGAAAAACACTTTCGTTTTAAAGGGGTTGCCAACCTTCCAAAAAACTACTAGTTTGCTGAAATCTCAGCAAACATTTTTTCACCAAAACTTGATGATACTTGGTGGTAATGATCAGTTCACTAAGCCCACTTGGCTGCCCAACTTTCACTCTTCTAGGTTCAAGCGTTCGTTTCCAGTAACAGTTTGAATTTTTAGGTTTCACTCTGTTTTCTGCTATATAGATAGATGTGTTTGAAACTCTAAATCAAACACGGTTTGTGCTAGCTCCGTGAAACTTGACAAAATGAAGTAGTTCTAAGTTCTATCTCTATGGTTTGTTTCCTCTTGAAGTACCCCATGCAGAGACTGGCGAAGAACACTTTCGTTTGAAAGGGGTTGCCAAGCTTCCAAAAAACTACTCGTTTGCTGAAATCTCAGCACACATTTTTTCACCAAATCTTGATGATACTTGGTGGTAATGATCAGTTCACTAAGCCCACTTGGCTGCCCAATTTTCACTCTTGTAGGTTCAAGCGTTCGTTTCCAGTAACACTTTGAATTTTTAGGTTTCACTCTGTTTTCTGCTATATAGATAGATGTGTTTGAAACTCTAAATCAAACACGATTTGTGCTAGCTCCTTGAAACTTGACCAAATGAAGTAGTTGTAAGTTCTATCTCTATGGTTTGTTTCCTCTTGAAGTACCCCATGCAGAGACTGGCGAAAAACAATTTCGTTTTAAAGGGGTTGCCAAGCTTCCAAAAAACTACTAGTTTGCTGAAATCTCAGCAAACATTTTTTCACCAAATCTTGATGATACTTGGTGGTAATGATCAGTTCACTAAGCCCACTTGGCTGCCCAATTTTCACTCTTCTAGGTTCAAGCGTTCGTTTCCAGTAACAGTTTGAATTTTTAGGTTTCACTCTGTTTTCTGCTATATAGATAGATGTGTTTGAAACTCTAAATCAAACACGGTTGGTGCTAGCTCCTTGAAACTTGACAAAATGAAGTAGTTCTAAGTTCTATCTCTATGGTTTGTTTCCTCTTGAAGTACCCCATGCAGAAACTGGCGAAAAACACTTTCGTTTGAAAGGGGTTGCCATGCTTCCAAAAAACTACTAGTTTGCTGAAATCTCACCAAACATTTTTTCACCCAATCTTGATGATACTTGGTGGTAATGATCAGTTCACTAATCCCACGTGGCTGCCCAACTTTCACTCTTCTAGGTTCAAGCGTTCGTTTCCAGTAACAGTTTGAATTTTTAGGTTTCACTCTGTTTTCTGCTATATAGATAGATGTGTTTGAAACTCTAAATCAAACACGGTCTGTGCTAGCTCCGTGAATCTTGACAAAATGAAGTAGTTCTAAGTTCTATCTCTATGGTTTGTTTCCTCTTGAAGTACCCCATGCAGAGACTGGCGAAGAACACTTTCGTTTGAAAGGGGTTGCCAAGCTTCCAAAAAACTACTCGTTTGCTGAAATCTCAGCACACATTTTTTCACCAAATCTTGATGATACTTGGTGGTAATGATCAGTTCACTAAGCCCACTTGGCTGCCCATTTTTCACTCTTCTAGGTTCAAGCGTTCGTTTCCAGTAACACTTTGAATTTTTAGGTTTCACTCTGTTTTCTGCTATATAGATAGATGTGTTTGAAACTCTAAATCAAACACGGTTTGTGCTAGCTCCTTGAAACTTGACCAAATTAAGTAGTTCTAAGTTCTATCTCTATGGTTTGTTTCCTCTTGAAGTACCCCATGCAGAGACTGATGAAAAACACTTTTGTTTTAAAGGGGTTGCCAACCTTCCAAAAAACTACTAGTTTGCTGAAATCTCAGCAAACATTTTTTCACCAAAACTTGATGATACTTGGTGGTAATGATCAGTTCACTAAGCCCACTTGGCTGCCCAACTTTCACTCTTCTAGGTTCAAGCGTTCGTTTCCAGTAACAGTTTGAATTTTTAGGTTTCACTCTGTTTTCTGCTATATAGATAGATGTGTTTGAAACTCTAAATCAAACACGGTTTGTGCTAGCTCCGTGAAACTTGACAAAATGAAGTAGTTCTAAGTTCTATCTCTATGGTTTGTTTCCTCTTAAAGTACGTTATGCAGAGACTGGAGAAGAACACTTTCGTTTGAAAGGGGTTGCCAAGCTTCCAAAAAACTACTCGTTTGCTGAAATCTCAGCACACATTTTTTCACCAAATCTTGATGATACTTGGTGGTAATGATCAGTTCACTAAGCCCACTTGGCTGCCCAATTTTCACTCTTCTAGGTTCAAGCGTTCGTTTCCAGTAACACTTTGAATTTTTAGGTTTCACTCTGTTTTCTGCTATATAGATAGATGTGTTTGAAACTCTAAATCAAACACGGTTTGTGCTAGCTCCTTGAAACTTGACAAAATGAAGTAGTTCTAAGTTCTATCTCTATGGTTTGTTTCCTCTTGAAGTACCCCTTGCAGAAACTGGCGAAAAACACTTTCGTTTGAAAGGGGTTGCCATGCTTCCAAAAAACTACTAGTTTGCTGAAATCTCAGCAAACATTTTTTCACCAAATCTTGATGATACTTGGTGGTAATGATCAGTTCAGTAATCCCACTTGGCTGCCCAACTTTCACTCTTCTAGGTTCAAGCGTTCGTTTCCAGTAACAGTTTGAATTTTTAGGATTCACTCTGTTTTCTGCTATATAGATAGATGTGTTTGAAACTGTAAATCAAACACGGTTTGTGCTAGCTCCGTGAAACTTCACAAAATGAAGTAGTTCTAAGTTCTATCTCTATGGTTTGTTTCCTCTTGAAGTACCAAATGCAGAGACTGGCGAAGAACACTTTCTTTTGAAAGGGGTTGCCAAGCTTCCAAAAAACTACTAGTTTGCTGAAATCTCAGCAAACATTTTTTCACCAAATCTTGATGACACTTGGTGGTAATGATCAGTTCACTAAGCCCACTTGGCTGCCCAATTTTCACTCTTCTAGGTTCAAGCGTTCGTTTCCAGTAACACTTTGAATTTTTAGGTTTCACTCTGTTTTCTGCTATATAGATAGATGTGTTTGAAACTCTAAATCAAACACGGTTTGTGCTAGCTCCTTGAAACTTGACCAAATGAAGTAGTTCTAAGTTCTATCTCTATGGTTTGTTTCCTCTTAAAGTACCCCATGCAGAGACTGGCGAAAAACACTTTCGTTTGAAACGGGTTGCCAAGCTTCCAAAAAACTACTAGTTTGCTGAAATCTCAGCAAATATTTTTTCACCAAATCTTGATGATACTTGGTGGTAATGATCAGTTCACTAATCTCACTTGGCTGCCCAAATATTATTCTTCTAGGTTGAAGCTTTAGTTTCCAGTGACTGTTTGAATTTTTAGGTTTCACTCTGTTTTCTCCAACATAGATAGCTGTGTTTGGAATTCTAAATCAAACACGGTTTGTGCTAGCTCCTTGAAACTTGACAAAATGAAGTAGTTCTAAGTTCTATCTCTATGGTTTGTTTCCTCTTGAAGTACCCCATGCAGAGACTGGCGAAAAAAACTTTCGTTTTAAAGGGGTTGCCAACCTTCCAAAAAACTACTAGTTTGCTGAAATCTCAGCAAACATTTTTTCACCAAAACTTGATGATACTTGGTGGTAATGATCAGTTCACTAAGCCCACTTTGCTGCCCAACTTTCACTCTTCTAGGTTCAAGCGTTCGTTTCCAGTAACAGTTTGAATTTTTAGGTTTCACTCTGTTTTCTGCTATATAGATAGATGTGTTTGAAACTCTAAATCAAACACGGTTTGTGCTAGCTCCTTGAAACTTGACAAAATGAAGTAGTTCTAAGTTCTATCTCTATGGTTTGTTTCCTCTTGAAGTACCCCATGCAGAAACTGGCAAAAAACACTTTCGTTTAAAGGGGTTGCCATGCTTCCAAAAAACTACTAGTTTGCTGAAATCTCAGCAAACATTTTTTCACCAAATCTTGATGATACTTGGTGGTAATGATCAGTTCACTAATCCCACTTGGCTGCCCAACTTTCACTCTTCTAGGTTCAAGCATTCGTTTCCAGTCACAGTTTGAATTTTTAGGTTTCACTCTGTTTTCTGCTATATATATAGATGTGTTTGAAACTCTAAATCAAACACGGTTTGTGCTAGCTCCTTGAAACTTGACAAAATGAAGTAGTTCTAAGTTCTATCTCTATGGTTTGTTTCCTCTTGAAGTACCCCATGCAGAAACTGGAGAAAAACACTTTCGTTTGAAAGGGGTTGCCATGCTTCCAAATAACTACTAGTTTGCTGAAATCTCAGCAAACATTTTTTCACCAAATCTTGATGATACTTGGTGGTAATGATCAGTTCACTAAGCCCACTTGGCTGCCCAATTTTCACTCTTTTAGGTTCAAGCGTTCGTTTCCAGTAACACTTTAAATTTTTAGGTTTCACTCTGTTTTCTGCTATATAGATAGATGTGTTTGAAACTCTAAATCAAACACGTTTGTGCTAGCTCCTTGAAACTTGACCAAATGAAGTAGTTCTAAGTTCTATCTCTGTGGTTTGTTTCCTCTTGAAGTACCCCATGCAGAGACTGGCGAAAAACACTTTCGTTTTAAAGGGGTTGCCAAGCTTCCAAAAAACTACTAGTTTGCTGAAATCTCAGCAAACATTTTTTCACCAAATCTTGATGATACTTGGTGGTAATGATCAGTTCACTAAACTCACTTGGCTGCATTATTTTCACTCTTCTAGGTTCAAGCGTTCGTTTCCAGTAACACTTTGAATTTTTAGGTTTCACTCTGTTTTCTGCTATATAGATAGATGTGTTGAAACTCTAAATCAAACACGGTGTGTGCTAGCTCCTTGAAACTTGACCAAATGAAGTAGTTCTAAGTTCTATCTCTATGGTTTGTTTCCTCTTGAAGTACCCCATGCAGAGACTGGCGAAAAACACTTTCGTTTTAAAGGGGTTGCCAAGCTTCCAAAAAACTACTAGTTTGCTGAAATCTCAGCAAACATTTTTTCACCAAATCTTGATGATACTTGGTGGTAATGATCAGTTCACTAATCCCACTTGGCTGCCCAACTTTCACTCTTCTAGGTTCAAGCGTTCGTTTCCAGTAACACTTTGAATTTTTAGGTTTCACTCTGTTTTCTGCTATATAGATAGATGTGTTTGAAACTCTAAATCAAACACGGTTTGTGCTAGCTCCTTGAAACTTGACAAAATGAAGTAGTTCTAAGTTCTATCTCTATGGTTTGTTTCCTCTTGAAGTACCCCTTGCAGAAACTGGCGAAAAACACTTTCGTTTGAAAGGGGTTGCCATGCTTCCAAAAAACTACTAGTTTGCTGAAATCTCAGCAAACATTTTTTCACCAAATCTTGATGATACTTGGTGGTAATGATCAGTTCACTAAGCCCACTTGGCTGCCCAACTTTCACTCTTCTAGGTTCAAGCGTTCGTTTCCAGTAACAGTTTGAATTTTTAGGATTCACTCTGTTTTCTGCTATATAGATAGATGTGTTTGAAACTCTAAATCAAACACGGTTTGTGCTAGCTCCGTGAAACTTCACAAAATGAAGTAGTTCTAAGTTCTATCTCTATGGTTTGGTTTCCTCTTGAAGTACCAAATGCAGAGACTGGCGAAGAACACTTTCTTTTGAAAGGGGTTGCCAAGCTTCCAAAAAACTACTAGTTTGCTGAAATCTCAGCAACCATTTTTTCACGAAATCTTGATGACACTTGGTGGTAATGATCAGTTCACTAAGCCCACTTGTCTGCCCAATTTTCACTCTTCTAGGTTCAAGCGTTCGTTTCCAGTAACACTTTGAATTTTTAGGTTTCACTCTGTTTTCTGCTATATAGATAGATGTGTTTGAAACTCTAAATCAAACACGGTTTGTGCTAGCTCCTTGAAACTTGACCAAATGAAGTAGTTCTAAGTTCTATCTCTATGGTTTGTTTCCTCTTAAAGTACCCCATGCAGAGACTGGCGAAAAACACTTTCGTGTGAAACGGGTTGCCAAGCTTCCAAAAAACTACTAGTTTGCTGAAATCTCAGCAAACATTTTTTCACCAAATCTTGATGATACTTGGTGGTAATGATCAGTTCACTAATCTCACTTGGCTGCCCAAATTTTATTCTTCTAGGTTGAAGCTTTAGTTTCCAGTGACTGTTTGAATTTTTAGGTTTCACTCTGTTTTCTCCAACATAGATAGCTGTGTTTGGAATTCTAAATCAAACACGGTTTGTGCTAGCTCCTTGAAACTTGACCAAATGAAGTAGTTCTAAGTTGAATCTCTATGGTTTGTTTCCTCTTTAAGTACCCCATGCAGAGACTGGCGAAAAAAACTTTCGTTTTAAAGGGGTTGCCAACCTTCCAAAAAACTACTAGTTTCCTGAAATCTCAGCAAACATTTTTTCACCAAAACTTGATGATACTTGGTGGTAATGATCAGTTCACTAAGCCCACTTGGCTGCCCAACTTTCACTCTTCTAGGTTCAAGCGTTCGTTTCCAGTAACAGTTTGAATTT
>NW_027516360.1:0-60574 GCF_048772815.1 Callospermophilus lateralis
AGGAGGAAATAGAGTGAAACCTAAAAATTCAAACTGTTACTGGTAACGAACGCTTCATCCTAGAAGAGTGAAAATTGGGCAGCTAAGTGGACTTAGTGAACTGATCATTACCACAGAGATCATCAAGGTCGGATGAAAAAAAATTTGCCGAGTATTCAGAAAACCAGTAGTATTTTGGAAGCTTGGAACACCTTTCCAATAAAGGTGTTTTACACAGTGTTTGCTTGTGGCTATTTCAAGAGGAAACAAACCACAAAGACAGAACTTAGAACTACTTTATTTTGTCAAGTTTCAAGGAGCTAGCACAAACCGTGATTGATTTAGACTTAAAAAACACATCTATCTGTATAGGAGGAAATAGAGTGAAACCTAAAAATTCAAACTGTTACTGGTAACGAACGCTTCATCCTAGAAGAGTGAAAGTTGTGCAGCTAAGTGGACTTAGTGAACTGATCATTACCACAGAGATCATCAAGGTCGGATGAAAAAAAATTCGCCGAGTATTCAGAAAACCAGTAGTATTTTGGAAGCTTGGGACACCTTTCCAATGAATGTGTTTTACGCAGTCTTTGCTTGTGGCTATTTCAAGAGGAAACAAACCACAAAGACAGAACTTAGAACTACTTTATTTTGTCAAGTTTCAAGGAGCTTGCACAAACCGTGTTTGATTTAGACTTAAAAAACACATCTATCTGTATAGGAGGAAATAGAGTGAAACCTAAAAATTCAAACTGTTACTGGTAACGAACGCTTCATCCTAGAAGAGTGAAAGTTGGGCAGCTACGTGGACTTAGTGAACTGATCATTACCACAGAGATCATCAAGGTCGGATGAAAAAAAATTTGCCGAGTGTTCAGAAAACCAGTAGTATTTTGGAAGCTTGGCACACCTTTCCAATGAATGTGTTTTACGCAGTCTTTGCTTGTGGCTATTTCAAGAGGAAACAAACCACAAAGACAGAACTTAGAACTACTTTATTTTGTAAAGTTTCAAGGAGCTAGCACAAACCGTGTTTGATTTAGACTTAAAAAAACACATCTATCTGTATAGGAGGAAATAGAGTGAAACTTAAAAATTCAAACTGTTACTGGTAAAGAACGCTTCATCCTAGAAGAGTGAAAGTTGGGCAGCTAAGTGGACTTAGTGAACTGATCATTACCACAGAGATCATCAAGGTCGGAAGAAAAAAAATTTGCCGAGTATTCAGAAAACCAGTAGTATTTTTGAAGCTTGGCACACCTTTCCAATGAATGTGTTTTACGCAGTCTTTGCTTGTGGCTATTTCAAGAGGAAACAAACCACAAATACAGAACTTAGAACTACTTTATTTTGTCAAGTTTCAAGGAGCTAGCACAAACCGTGTTTGATTTAGACTTAAAAAACACATCTATCTGTATAGGAGGAAATAGAGTGAAACCTAAAAATTCAAACTGTTACTGGCAACGAACGCTTCATCTTAGAAGAGTGAAAGTTGGGCAGCTAAGTGGACTTAGTGAACTGATCATTACCACAGAGATCATCAAGGTCGGATGAAAAAAAATTTGCCGAGTATTCAGAAAACCACTAGTATTTTGGAAGCTTGGCACACCTTTCCAATGAATGTGTTTTACGCAGTCTTTGCTTGTGGCAATTTCAAGAGGAAACAAACCACAAAGACAGAACTTAGAACTACTTTATTTTGTCAAGTTTCAAGGAGCTAGCACAAGCCGTGTTTGATTTAGACTTAAAAAACACATCTATCTGTATAGGAGGAAATAGAGTGAAACCTAAAAATTCAAACTGTTACTGGTAACGAACGCTTCATCCTAGAAGAGTGAAAATTGCGCAGCTAAGTGGACTTAGTGAACTGATCATTACCACAGAGATCATCAAGGTCGGATGAAAAAAAATTTGCCGAGTATTCAGAAAACCAGTAGTGTTTTGGAAGCTTGGAACACCTTTCCAATAAAGGTGTTTTACACAGTGTTTGCTTGTGGCTATTTCAAGAGGAAACAAACCACAAAGACAGAACTTAGAACTACTTTATTTTGTCAAGTTTCAAGGAGCTAGCACAAACCGTGTTTGATTTAGACTTAAAAAACACATCTAACTGTATAGGAGGAAATAGAGTGAAACCTAAAAATTCAAACTGTTACTGGTAACGAACGCTTCATCCTAGAAGAGTGAAAGTTGGGCAGCTACGTGGACTTAGTGAACTGATCATTACCACAGAGATCATCAAGGTCGGATGAAAAAAAATTTGCCGAGTGTTCAGAAAACCAGTAGTATTTTGGAAGCTTGGCACACCTTTCCAATGAATGTGTTTTACGCAGTCTTTGCTTGTGGCTATTTCAAGAGGAAACAAACCACAAAGACAGAACTTAGAACTACTTTATTTTGTAAAGTTTCAAGGAGCTAGCACAAACCGTGTTTGATTTAGACTTAAAAAAACACATCTATCTGTATAGGAGGAAATAGAGTGAAACTTAAAAATTCAAACTGTTACTGGTAAAGAACGCTTCATCCTAGAAGAGTGAAAGTTGGGCAGATAAGTGGACTTAGTGAACTGATCATTACCACAGAGATCATCAAGGTCGGATGAAAAAAAATTTGCCGAGTATTCAGAAAACCAGTAGTATTTTGGAAGCTTGGCACACCTTTCCAATGAATGTGTTTTACGCAGTCTTTGCTTGTGGCTATTTCAAGAGGAAACAAACCACAAATACAGAACTTAGAACTACTTTATTTTGTCAAGTTTCAAGGAGCTAGCACAAACCGTGTTTGATTTAGACTTAAAAAACACATCTATCTGTATAGGAGGAAATAGAGTGAAACCTAAAAATTCAAACTGTTACTGGTAACGAACGCTTCATCCTAGAAGAGTGAAAATTGGGCAGCTAAGTGGACTTAGTGAACTCATCATTACCACAGAGATCATCAAGGTCGGATGAAAAAAATTTTGCCGAGTATTCAGAAAACCAGTAGTATTTTTTTTAATCTTGGAACACCTTTCCAATAAAGGTGTTTTACACAGTGTTTGCTTGTGGCTATTTCAAGAGGAAACAAACCACAAATACAGAACTTAGAACTACTTTATTTTGTCAAGTTTCAAGGAGCTAGCACAAACCGTGTTTGATTTAGACTTCCAAACACATCTATCTATATAGGAGATAATAGAGTGAAACCTAAAAACTCAAACTGTTACTGGTAACGAACGCTTCATCCTAGAAGAGTGAATATTGGGCAGCTAAGTGGACTAAGTAAACTGATCATTACCACAGAGATCATCAATGTCGGATGAAAAAAAATTTGCGGAGTATTCAGAAAACCAGTAGTTTTTTGGAAGCTTGGCACACCTTTCCAATGAAGGTGTTTTACGCAGTCTTTGCTTGTGGCTATTTCAAGAGGAAACAAACCACAAAGACAGAACTTGGAACTACTTTATTTTGTCAAGTTTCAAGGAGCTAGCACAAACCGTGTTTGATTTAGACTTAAAAAACACATCTATCTGTATAGGAGGAAATAGAGTGAAACCTAAAAATTCAAACTGTTACTGGTAATGAACGCTTCATCCTAGAAGAGTGAAAATTGGGCAGCTAAGTGGACTTAGTGAACTGATCATTACCACAGAGATCATCAAGGTCGGATGAAAAAAAATTTGCCGAGTATTCAGAAAACCAGTAGTATTTTGGAAGCTTGTAACACCTTTCCAATAAAGGTGTTTTACACAGTGTTTGCTTGTGGCTATTTCAAGAGGAAACAAACCACAAAGACAGAACTTAAAACTACTTTATTTTGTCAAGTTTCAAGGAGCTAGCACAAACCGTGATTGATTTAGACTTAAAAAACACATCTATCTGTATAGGAGGAAATAGAGTGAAACCTAAAAATTCAAACTGTTACTGGTAACGAACGCTTCATCCTAGAAGAGTGAAAGTTGGGCAGCTAAGTGGACTTAGTGAACTGATCATTACCACAGAGATCATCAAGGTCGGATGAAAAAAAATTCGCCGAGTATTCAGAAAACCAGTAGTATTTTGGAAGCTTGGGACACCTTTCCAATGAATGTGTTTTACGCAGTCTTTGCTTGTGGCTATTTCAAGAGGAAACAAACCACAAAGACAGAACTTAGAACTACTTTATTTTGTCAAGTTTCAAGGAGCTAGCACAAACCGTGTTTGATTTAGACTTAAAAAACACATCTATCTGTATAGGAGGAAATAGAGTGAAACCTAAAAATTCAAACTGTTACTGGTAACGAACGCTTCATCCTAGAAGAGTGAAAGATGGGCAGCTAAGTGGACTTAGTGAACTGATCATTACCACAGAGATCATCAAGGTCGGATGAAAAAAAATTTGCCGAGTATTCAGAAAACCAGTAGTATTTTGGAAGCTTGGCACACCTTTGCAATGAATGTGTTTTACGCAGTCTTTGCTTGTGGCTATTTCAAGAGAAAACAAACCACAAAGACAGAACTTAGAACTACTTTATTTTGTCAAGTTTCAAGGAGCTAGCACAAACCGTGTTTGATTTAGACTTAAAAAACACATCTATCTGTATAGGAGGAAATAGAGTGAAACCTAAAAATTCAAACTGTTACTGGTAACGAACGCTTCATCCTAGAAGAGTGAAAGTTGGGCAGCTAAGTGGACTTAGTGAACTGATCATTACCACAGAGATCATCAAGGTCAGATGAAAAAAATTTTGCCGAGTATTCAGAAAACCAGTAGTATTTTGGAAGCTTGGAACACCTTTTCAATAAAGGTGTTTTACACAGTGTTTGCCCTTGGCTATTTCAAGAGGACACAAACCACAAAGACAGAACTTAGAACTACTTTATTTTGTCAAGTTTCAAGGAGCTAGCACAAACCGTGTTTGATTTAGACTTCCAAACACATCTATCTATATAGGAGATAATAGAGTGAAACCTAAAAACTCAAACTGTTACTGGTAACGAACGCTTCATCCTAGAAGAGTGAATATTGGGCAGCTAAGTGGACTAAGTAAACTGATCATTACCACAGAGATCATCAGGTCGGATGAAAAAAAATTTGCCGAGTATTCAGAAAACCAGTAGTTTTTTGGAAGCTTGGCACACCTTTCCAAAGTAGGTCTTTACGCAGTCTTTGCTTGTGGCTATTTCAAGAGGAAACAAACCACAAAGACAGAACTTAGAACTACTTTATTTTGTCAAGTTTCAAGGAGCTAGCACAAACCGTGTTTGATTTAGACTTAAAAAACACATCTATCTGTATAGGAGGAAATAGAGTGAAACCTAAAAATTCAAACTGTTACTGGTAACGAACGCTTCATCCTAGAAGAGTGAAAATTGGGCAGCTAAGTGGACTTAGTGAACTGATCATTACCACAGAGATCATCAAGGTCGGATGAAAAAAAATTTGCCGAGTATTCAGAAAACCAGTAGTATTTTGGAAGCTTGGAACACCTTTCCAATAAAGGTGTTTTACACAGTGTTTGCTTGTGGCTATTTCAAGAGGAAACAAACCACAAAGACAGAACTTAGAACTACTTTATTTTGTCAAGTTTCAAGGAGCTAGCACAAACCGTGATTGATTTAGACTTAAAAAACACATCTATCTGTATAGGAGGAAATAGAGTGAAACCTAAAAATTCAAACTGTTACTGGTAACGAACGCTTCATCCTAGAAGAGTGAAAGTTGTGCAGCTAAGTGGACTTAGTGAACTGATCATTACCACAGAGATCATCAAGGTCGGATGAAAAAAAATTCGCCGAGTATTCAGAAAACCAGTAGTATTTTGGAAGCTTGGGACACCTTTCCAATGAATGTGTTTTACGCAGTCTTTGCTTGTGGCTATTTCAAGAGGAAACAAACCACAAAGACAGAACTTAGAACTACTTTATTTTGTCAAGTTTCAAGGAGCTTGCACAAACCGTGTTTGATTTAGACTTAAAAAACACATCTATCTGTATAGGAGGAAATAGAGTGAAACCTAAAAATTCAAACTGTTACTGGTAACGAATGCTTCATCCTAGAAGAGTGAAAGTTGGGCAGCTAAGTGGACTTAGTTAACTGATCATTACCACAGAGATCATCAAGGTCGGATGAAAAAAAATTTGCCGAGTATTCAGAAAACCAGTAGTATTTTGGAAGCTTGGCACACCTTTCCAATGAATGTGTTTTACGCAGTCTTTGCTTGTGGCTATTTCAAGAGGAAACAAACCACAAAGACAGAACTTACAACTACTTTATTTTGTCAAGTTTCAAGGAGCTAGCACAAACCGTGTTTGATTTAGACTTAAAAAACACATCTATCTGTATAGGAGGAAATACAGTGAAACCTAAAAATTCAAACTGTTACTGGTAACGAACGCTTCATCCTAGAAGAGTGAAAATTGGGCAGCTAAGTGGACTTAGTGAACTCATCATTACCACAGAGATCATCAAGGTCGGATGAAAAAAAATTTGCCGAGTATTCAGAAAACAAGTAGTATTTTGGAAGCTTGGAACACCTTTCCAATAAAGGTGTTTTACACAGTGTTTGCTTGTGGCTATTTCAAGAGGAAACAAACCACAAAGACAGAACTTAGAACTACTTTATTTTGTCAAGTTTCAAGGAGCTAGCACAAACCGTGTTTGATTTAGACTTAAAAAACACATCTATCTGTATAGGAGGAAATAGAGTGAAACCTAAAAATTCAAACTGTTACTGGTAACGAACGCTTCATCCTAGAAGAGTGAAAGTTGGGCAGCTAAGTGGACTTAGTGAACTGATCATTACCACAGAGATCATCAAGGTCGGATGAAATAAAATTTGCCGAGTATTCAGAAAACCAGTAGTATTTTGGAAGCTTGGAACACCTTTCGAATGAATGTGTTTTACGCAGTCTTTGCTTGTGGCTATTTCAAGAGGAAACAAACCACAAAGACAGAACTTAAAACTACTTTATTTTGTCAAGTTTCAAGGAGCTAGCACAAACCGTGTTTGATTTAGACTTAAAAAACACATCTATCTGTATAGGAGGAAATAGAGTGAAACCTAAAAATTCAAACTGTTACTGGTAACGAACGCTTCATCCTAGAAGAGTTAAAATTGGGCAGCTAAGTGGACTTAGTGAACTGATCATTACCACAGAGATCATCAAGGTCGGATGAAAAAAATTTTGCCGAGTATTCAGAAAACCAGTAGTATTTTGGAAGCTTGGAACACCTTTTAATAAAGGTGTTTTACACAGTGTTTGCTTGTGGCTATTTCAAGAGGAAACAAACCACAAAGACAGAACTTAGAACTACTTTATTTTGTCAAGTTTCAAGGAGCTAGCACAAACCGTGTTTGATTTAGACTTCCAAACACATCTATCTATATAGGAGATAATAGAGTGAAACCTAAAAACTCAAACTGTTACTGGTAACGAACGCTTCATCCTAGAAGAGTGAATATTGGGCAGCTAAGTGGACTTAGTGAACTGAGCATTACCACAGCCATCATCAAGGTCGGATGAAAAAAAATTTGCCGAGTATTCAGAAAACCAGTAGTATTTTGGAAGCTTTGGACACCTTTCCAATGAATGTGTTTTACGCAGTCTTTGCTTGTGGCTATTTCAAGAGGAAACAAACCACAAAGACAGAACTTAGAACTACTTTATTTTGTCCAGTTTCAAGGAGCTAGCACAAACCGTGATTGATTTAGACTTAAAAAACACATCTACCTGTATAGGAGGAAATAGAGTGAAACCTAAAAATTCAAACTGTTACTGGTAACGAACGCTTCATCCTAGAAGAGTGAAAGTTGGGCAGCTAAGTGGACTTAGTGAACTGATCATTACCACAGAGATCATCAAGGTCGGATGAAAAAAAATTCGCCGAGTATTCAGAAAACCAGTAGTATTTTGGAAGCTTGGGACACCTTTCCAATGAATGTGTTTTACGCAGTCTTTGCTTGTGGCTATTTCAAGAGGAAACAAACCACAAAGACAGAACTTAGAACTACTTTATTTTGTCAAGTTTCAAGGAGCTAGCACAAACCGTGTTTGATTTAGACTTAAAAAACACATCTATCTGTATAGGAGGAAATAGAGTGAAACCTAAAAATTCAAACTGTTACTGGTAACGAACGCTTCATCCTAGAAGAGTGAAAGATGGGCAGCTAAGTGGACTTAGTGAACTGATCATTACCACAGAGATCATCAAGGTCGGATGAAAAAAAATTTGCCGAGTATTCAGAAAACCAGTAGTATTTTGGAAGCTTGGCACACCTTTCCAATGAATGTGTTTTACGCAGTCTTTGCTTGTGGCTATTTCAAGAGAAAACAAACCACAAAGACAGAACTTAGAACTACTTTATTTTGTCAAGTTTCAAGGAGCTAGCACAAACCGTGTTTGATTTAGACTTAAAAAACACATCTATCTGTATAGGAGGAAATAGAGTGAAACCTAAAAATTCAAACTGTTACTGGTAACGAACGCTTCATCCTAGAAGAGTGAAAATTGGGCAGCTAAGTGGACATAGTGAACTCATCATTACCACAGAGATCATCAAGGTCGGATGAAAAAAATTTTGCCGAGTATTCAGAAAACCAGTAGTATTTTGGAAGCTTGGAACACCGTTCCAATAAAGGTGTTTTACACAGTGTTTGCTTGTGGCTATTTCAAGAGGAAACAAACCACAAAGACAGAACTTAGAACTACTTTATTTTGTCAAGTTTCAAGGAGCTAGCACAAACCATGTTTGATTTAGACTTAAAAAACACATCTATCCGTATAGGAGGAAATAGAGTGAAACCTAAAAATTCAAACTGTTACTGGTAACGAACGCTTCATCCTAGAAGAGTGAAAGTTGGGCAGCTAAGTGGACTTAGTGAACTGATCATTACCACAGAGATCATCAAGGTCGGATGAAATAAAATTTGCCGAGTATTCAGAAAACCAGTAGTATTTTGGAAGCTTGGAACACCTTTCCAATGAATGTGTTTTACGCAGTCTTTGCTTGTGGCTATTTCAAGAGGAAACAAACCACAAAGACAGAACTTAGAACTACTTTATTTTGTCAAGTTTCAACTAGCTAGCACAAACCGTGTTTGATTTAGACTTAAAAAACACATCTATCTGTATAGGAGGAAATAGAGTGAAACCTAAAAATTCAAACTGTTACTGGTAACGAACGCTTCATCCTAGAAGAGTGAAAATTGGGCAGCTAAGTGGACTTAGTGAACTGATCATTACCACAGAGATCATCAAGGTCGGATGAAAAAAATTTTGCCGAGTATTCAGAAAACCAGTAGTATTTTGGAAGCTTGGAACACCTTTTCAATAAAGGTGTTTTACACAGTGTTTGCTTGTGGCTATTTCAAGAGGAAACAAACCACAAAGACAGAACTTAGAACTACTTTATTTTGTTAAGTTTCAAGGAGCTAGCACAAACCATGATTGATTTAGACTTAAAAAACACATCTATCTGTATAGGAGGAAATAGAGTGAAACCTAAAAATTCAAACTGTTACTGGTAACGAACGCTTCATCCTAGAAGAGTGAAAGTTGGGCAGCTAAGTGGACTTAGTGAACTGATCATTACCACAGAGATCATCAAGGTCGGATGAAAAAAATTTCGCCGAGTATTCAGAAAACCAGTAGTATTTTGGAAGCTTGGAACACCTTTTCAATAAAGGTGTTTTACACAGTGTTTGCTTGTGGCTATTTCAAGAGGAAACAAACCACAAAGACAGAACTTAGAACTACTTTATTTTGTCAAGTTTCAAGGAGCTAACACAAACCGTGTTTGATTTAGACTTCCAAACACATCTATCTATATAGGAGATAATAGAGTGAAACCTAAAAACTCAAACTGTTATTGGTAACGAACGCTTCATCCTAGAAGAGTGAATATTGGGCAGCTAAGTGGACTAAGTAAACTGATCATTACCACAGAGATCATCAAGGTCAGATGAAAAAAAATTTGCCGAGTATTCAGAAAACCAGTAGTTTTTTGGAAGCTTGGCAGACCTTTCCAATGAAGGTGTTTTACACAGTCTTTGCTTGTGGCTATTTCAAGAGGAAACAAACCACACAGACAGAACTTAGAACTACTTTATTTTGTCAAGTTTCAAGGAGCTAGCACAAACCGTGTTTGATTTAGACTTAAAAAACACATCTATCTGTATAGGAGGAAATAGAGTGAAACCTAAAAATTCAAACTGTTACTGGTAACGAACGCTTCATCGTAGAAGAGTGAAAGTTGGGCAGCTAAGTGGACTTAGTGAACTGATCATTACCACAGAGATCATCAAGGTCGGATGAAAAAAAATTTGCCGAGTATTCAGAAAACCAGTAGTATTTTGGAAGCTTGGAACACCTTTCCAATAAAGGTGTTTTACGCAGTCTTTGCTTGTGGCTATTTCAAGAGGAAACAAACCACAAAGACAGAACTTAGAACTACTTTATTATGTCAAGTTTCAGGGAGCTAGCACAAACCGTGTTTGATTTAGACTTAAAAAACACATCTATCTGTATAGGAGGAAATAGAGTGAAACCTAAAAATTCAAACTGTTACTGGTAAAGAACGCTTCATCCTAGATGAGTGAAAATTGGGCAGCTAAGTGGACTTAGTGAACTGATCATTACCACAGAGATCATCAAGGTCGGATGAAAAAAAATTTGCCGAGTATTCAGAAAACCAGTAGTATTTTGGAAGCTTGGAACACCTTTCCAATAAAGGTGTTTTACGCAGTCTTTGCTTGTGGCTATTTCAAGAGGAAACAAACCACAAAGACAGAACTTAGAACTACTTTATTTTGTCAAGTTTCAAGGAGCTAGCACAAACCGTGTTTGATTTAGACTTAAAAAACTCATCCATCTGTATAGGAGGAAATAGAGTGAAACCTAAAAATTCAAACTGTTACTGGTAACGAACGCTTCATCCTAGAAGAGTGAAAATTGGGCAGCTAAGTGGACTTAGTGAACTGATCATTACCACAGAGATCATGAAGGTCGGATGAAAAAAAATTTGCCGAGTATTCCGAAAACCAGTAGTTTTTTGGAAGCTTGGCACACCTTTCCAATGAATGTGTTTTACGCAGTCTTTGCTTGTGCCTATTTCAAGAGGAAACAAACCACAAAGACAGAACTTAGAACTACTTTATTTTGTCAAGTTTCAAACAGCTAGCACAAACCGTGTTTGATTTAGACTTCCAAACACATCTATCTATATAGGAGATAATAGAGTGAAACCTAAAAACTCAAACTGTTACTGGTAACGAACGCTTCATCCTAGAAGTGTGAATATTGGGCAGCTAAGTGGACTAAGTAAACTGATCATTACCACAGAGATCATCAAGGTCGGATGAAAAAAAATTTGCCGAGTATTCAGAAAACCAGTAGTTTTTTTGAAGCTTGGCACACCTTTCCAATGAAGGTGATTTACGCAGTCTTTGCTTGTGGCTATTTCAAGAGGAAACAAACCACAAAGACAGAACTTAGAACTACTTTATTTTGTCAAGTTTCAAGGAGCTAGCACAAACCGTGTTTGATTTAGACTTAAAAAACACATCTATCTGTATAGGAGGAAATAGAGTGAAACCTAAAAATTCAAACTGTTACTGGTAACGAACGCTTCATCGTAGAAGAGTGAAAGTTGGGCAGCTAAGTGGACTTAGTGAACTGATCATTACGACAGAGATCATCAAGGTCGGATGAAAAAAGTTTGCCGAGTATTCAGAAAACAAGTAGTACTTTGGAAGCTTGGAACAAATTTCCAATAAAGGTGTTTTATGCAGTCTTTGCTTGTGGCTATTTCAAGAGGAAACAAACCACAAAGACAGAACTTAGAACTACTTTATTTTGTCAAGTTTCAAGGAGCTAGCACAAACCGTGTTTGATTTAGACTTAAAAAACACATCTATCTGTATAGGAGGAAATAGATTGAAACCTAAAAATTCAAACTGTTACTGGTAACGAACGCTTCATCCTAGAAGAGTGAAAATTGGGCAGCTAAGTGGACTTAGTGAACTGATCATTACCACAGAGATCATCAAGGTCGGATGAAAATAAATTTGCCGAGTATTCAGAAAACCAGTAGTATTTTGGAAGCTTGGAACACCTTTCAAATGAATGTGTTTTACGCAGTGTTTGCTTGTGGCTATTTCAAGAGGAAACAAACCACAAAGACAGAACTTAGAACTACTTTATTTTGTCAAGTTTCAAGGAGCTAGCACAAACCGTGTTTGATTTAGACTTAAAAAACACATCTATCTATAGGAGGAAATAGAGTGAAACCTAAAAATTCAAACTGTTACTGGTAACGAACGCTTCATCCTAGAAGAGTGAAAGTTGGGCAGCTAAGTGGACTTAGTGAACTGATCATTACCACAGAGATCATCAAGGTCGGATGAAAAAAAATTTGCCGAGTATTCAAAAACCAGTAGTATTTTGGAAGCTTGGAACACCTTTCCAATAAAGGTATTTTACACAGTGTTTGCTTGTGGCTATTTCAAGAGGAAACAAACCACAAAGACAGAACTTAGAACTACTTTATTTTGTCAAGTTTCAAGGAGCTAGAACAAACCGTGTTTGATTTAGACTTAAAAAACACATCTATATGTATAGGAGGAAATAGAGTGAAACCTAAAAATTCAAACTGTTACTGGTAACGAATGCTTCATCCTAGAAGATTGAAAATTGGGCAGCTAAGTGGACTTAGTGAACTGATCATTACCACAGAGATCATCAAGGTCGGATGAAAAAAAATTTGCCGAGTATTCAGAAAACCAGTAGTATTTTGGAAGCTTGGCACACCTTTCCAATGAAGGTGTTTTACGCAGTCTTTGCTTGTGGCTATTTCAAGAGGAAACAAACCACAAAGACAGAACTTAGAACTACTTTATTTTGTCAAGTTTCAAGGAGCTAGCACAAACCGTGTTTGATTTAGACTTAAAAAACACATCTACCTGTATAGGAGGAAATAGAGTGAAACCGAAAAATTCAAACTGTTACTGGTAACGAACGCTTCATCGTAGAAGAGTGAAAGTTGGGCAGCTAAGTGGACTTAGTGAACTGATCATTACCACAGAGATCATCAAGGTCGGATGAAAAAAAATTTGCCGACAATTCAGAAAACCAGTAGTATTTTGGAAGATTGGAACACCTTTCCAATGAATGTGTTTTACGCAGTCTTTGCTTGTGGCTATTTCAAGAGGAAACAAACCACAAAGACAGAACTTAGAACTACTTTATTTTGTCAAGTTTCAAGGAGCTAGCACAAACCGTGTTTGATTTAGACTTAAAAAACACATCTATCTGTATAGGAGGAAATAGAGTGAAACCTAAAAATTCAAACTGTTACTGGTAACGAACGCTTCATCCTAGAAGAGTGAAAGTTGGGCAGCTAAGTGGACTTAGTGAACTGATCATTACCACAGAGATCATCAAGGTCAGATGAAAAAAGTTTGCCGAGTATTCAGAAAACCAGTAGTACTTTGGAAGCTTGGAACAAATTTCCAATAAAGGTGTTTTATGCAGTCTTTGCTTGTGGCTATTTCAAGAGGAAACAAACCACAAAGACAGAACTTAGAACTACTTTATTTTGTCAAGTTTCAAAGAGCTAGCACAAACCGTGTATGATTTAGACTTAAAAAACACATCTATCTGTATAGGAGGAAATAGAGTGAAACCTAAAAATTCAAACTGTTACTGGTAACGAACGCTTCATCCTAGAAGAGTGAAAATTGGGCAGCTAAGTGGACTTAGTGAACTGATCATTACCACAGAGATCATCAAGGTCGGATGAAAAAAAATTTGCCGAGTATTCAGAAAACCAGTAGTATTTTGGAAGCTTGGCACACCTTTCCAATGAATGTGTTTTACGCAGTCTTTGCTTGTGGCTATTTCAAGAGGAAACAAACCACAAAGACAGAACTTAGAACTACTTTATTTTGTCAAGTTTCAAGGAGCTAGCACAAACCGTGTTTGATTTAGACTTAAAAAACACATCTATCTGTATAGGAGGAAATAGAGTGAAACCTAAAAATTCAAACTGTTACTGGTAACGAACGCTTCATCGTAGAAGAGTGAAAGTTGGGCAGCTAAGTGGACTTAGTGAACTGATCATTACCACAGAGATCATCAAGGTCGGATGAAAAAAAATTTGCCGAGTATTCAGAAAACCAGTAGTATTTTGGAAGCTTGGAACACCTTTCCAATAAAGGTGTTTTACGCTGTCTTTGCTTGTGGCTATTTCAAGAGGAAACAAACCACAAAGACAGAACTTAGAACTACTTTATTATGTCATGTTTCAAGGAGCTAGCACAAACCGTGTTTGATTTAGACTTAAAAAACACATCTATCTGTATAGGAGGAAATAGAGTGAAACCTAAAAATTCAAACTGTTACTGGTAACGAACGCTTCATCCTAGAAGAGTGAAAATTGGGCAGCTAAGTGGACTTAGTGAACTGATCATTACCACAGAGATCATCAAGGTCGGATGAAAAAAAATTTGCCGAGTATTCAGAAAACCAGTAGTATTTTGGAAGCTTGGAACACCTTTCCAATAAAGGTGTTTTACGCAGTCTTTGCTTGTGGCTATTTCAAGAGGAAACAAACCACAAAGACAGAACTTAGAACTACTTTATTTTGTCAAGTTTCAAGGAGCTAGCACAAACCGTGTTTGATTTAGACTTAAAAAACTCATCTATCTGTATAGGAGGAAATAGAGTGAAACCTAAAAATTCAAACTGTTACTGGTAACGAACGCTTCATCCTACAAGAGTGAAAATTGGGCAGCTAAGTGGACTTAGTGAACTGATCATTACCACAGAGATCATGAAGGTCGGATGAAAAAAAATTTGCCGAGTATTCCGAAAACCAGTAGTTTTTTGGAAGCTTGGCAACACCTTTCCAATGAATGTGTTTTACGCAGTCTTTGCTTGTGCCTATTTCAAGAGAAACAAACCACAAAGACAGAACTTAGAACTACTTTATTTTGTCAAGTTTCAAAGAGCTAGCACAAACCGTGTTTGATTTAGACTTCCAAACACATCTATCTATATAGAAGATAATAGAGTGAAACCTAAAAACTCAAACTGTTACTGGTAACGAACGCTTCATCCTAGAAGAGTGAATATTGGGCAGCTAAGTGGACTAAGTAAACTGATCATTACCACAGAGATCATCAAGGTCGGATGAAAAAAAATTTGCCGAGTATTCAGAAAACCAGTAGTTTTTTTGAAGCTTGGCACACCTTTCCAATGAAGGTGATTTACGCAGTCTTTGCTTGTGGCTATTTCAAGAGGAAACAAACCACAAAGACAGAACTTAGAACTACTTTATTTTGTCAAGTTTCAAGGAGCTAGCACAAACCGTGTTTGATTTAGACTTAAAAAACACATCTACCTGTATAGGAGGAAATAGAGTGAAACCTAAAAATTCAAACTGTTACTGGTAACGAACGCTTCATCCTAGAAGAGTGAAAGTTGGGCAGCTAAGTGGACTTAGTGAACTGATCATTACCACAGAGATCATCAAGGTCGGATGAAAAAAGTTTGCCGAGTATTCAGAAAACCAGTAGTACTTTGGAAGCTTGGAACAAATTTCCAATAAAGGTGTTTTATGCAGTCTTTGCTTGTGGCTATTTCAAGAGGAAACAAAAAACAAAGACAGAACTTAGAACTACTTTATTTTGTCAAGTTTCAAAGAGCTAGCACAAACCGTGTATGATTTAGACTTAAAAAACACATCTATCTGTATAGGAGGAAATAGAGTGAAACCTAAAAATTCAAACTGTTACTGGTAACGAACGCTTCATCCTAGAAGAGTGAAAATTGGGCAGCTAAGTGGACTTAGTGAACTGATCATTACCACAGAGATCATCAAGGTCGGATGAAAAAAATTTTGCCGAGTATTCAGAAAACCAGTAGTATTTTGGAAGCTTGGAACACCTTTTAATAAAGGTGTTTTACACAGTGTTTGCTTGTGGCTATTTCAAGAGGAAACAAACCACAAAGACAGAACTTAGAACTACTTTATTTTGTCAAGTTTCAAGGAGCTAGCACAAACCGTGTTTGATTTAGACTTCCAAACACATCTATCTATATAGGAGATAATAGAGTGAAACCTAAAAACTCAAACTGTTACTGGTAACGAACGCTTCATCCTAGAAGAGTGAATATTGGGCAGCTAAGTGGACTTAGTGAACTGAGCATTACCACAGAGATCATCAAGGTCGGATGAAAAAAAATTTGCCGAATATTCAGAAAACCAGTAGTATTTGGGAAGCTTTGGACACCTTTTCCAATGAATGTGTTTTACGCAGTCTTTGCTTGTGGCTATTTCAAGAGGAAACAAACCACAAAGACAGAACTTAGAACTACTTTATTTTGTCAAGTTTCAAGGAGCTAGCACAAACCGTGTTTGATTTAGACTTAAAAAACACATCTATCTGTATAGGAGGAAATAGAGTGAAACCTAAAAATTCAAACTGTTACTGGTAACGAACGCTTCATCCTAGAAGAGTGAATATAGGGCAGCTAAGTGGACTTAGTGAACTGATCATTACCACAGAGATCATCAAGGTCGGATGAAAAAAAATTTGCCGAGTATTCAGAAAACCAGTAGTATTTTGGAAGCTTGGCACACCTTTCCAATGAATGTGTTTTACGCAGTCTTTGCTTGTGGCTATTTCAAGAGGAAACAAACCACAAAGACGAAACTTAGAACTACTTTATTTTGTCAAGTTTCAAGGAGCTAGCACAAACCGTGTTTGATTTGGACTTAAAAAACACATCTATCTGTATAGGAGGAAATAGAGTGAAACCTAAAAATTCAAACTGTTACTGGTAACGAACGCTTCATCCTAGAAGAGTGAAAGTTGGGCAGCTAAGTGGACTTAGTGAACTGATCATTACCACAGAGATCATCAAGGTCGGATGAAAAAAAATTTGCCGAGTATTCAGAAAACCAGTAGTATTTTGGAAGCTTGGCACACCTTTCCAATGAATGTGTTTTACGCAGTCTTTGCTTGTGGCTATTTCAAGAGGAAACAAACCACAAAGACAGAACTTAGAACTACTTTATTTTGTCAAGTTTCAAGGAGCTAGCACAAACCGTGTTTGATTTAGACTTAAAAAACACATCTATCTGTATAGGAGGAAATAGAGTGAAACCTAAAAATTCAAACTGTTACTGGTAACGAACGCTTCATCCTAGAAGAGTGAAAATTGGGCAGCTAAGTGGACTTAGTGAACTGATCATTACCACAGAGATCATCAAGGTCGCATGAAAAAAATTTTGCCGAGTATTCAGAAAACCAGTAGTATTTTGGAAGCTTGGGACACCTTTCCAATAAAGGTGTTTTACACAGTGTTTGCTTGTGGCTATTTCAAGAGGAAACAAACCACAAAGACAGAACTTAGAACTACTTATTTTGTCAAGTTTCAAGGAGCTAGCAAAAACCATGTTTGATTTAGACTTAAAAAACACATCTATCTGTATAGGAGGAAATAGAGTGAAACCTAAAAATTCAAACTGTTACTGGTAACGAACGCTTCATCCCAGAAGAGTGAAAGTTGGGCAGCTAAGTGGACTTAGTGAACTGATCATTACCACAGAGATCATCAAGGTCGGATGAAAAAAAATTTGCCGAGTATTCAGAAAACCAGTAGTATTTTGGAAGCTTGGCACACCTTCCAATGAATGTGTTTTACGCAGTCTTTGCTTGTGGCTATTTCAAGAGGAAACAAACCACAAAGACAGAACTTAGAACTACTTTATTTTGTCAAGTTTCAAGGAGCTAGCACAAACCGTGTTTGATTTAGACTTAAAAAACACATCTATCTGTATAGGAGGAAATAGAGTGAAACCTAAAAATTCAAACTGTTACTGGTAACGAACGCTTCATCCTAGAAGAGTGAAAATTGGGCAGCTAAGTGGACTTAGTGAACTGATCATTACCACAGAGATCATCAAGGTCGGATGAAAAAAATTTTGCCGAGTATTCAGAAAACCAGTAGTATTTTGGAAGCTTGGAACACCTTTCCAATAAAGGTGTTTTACACAGTGTTTGCTTGTGGCTATTTCAAGAGGAAACAAACCACAAAGACAGAACTTAGAACTACTTTATTTTGTTAAGTTTCAAGGAGCTAGCACAAACCATGATTGATTTAGACTTAAAAAACACATCTATCTGTATAGGAGGAAATAGAGTGAAACCTAAAATTCAAACTGTTACTGGTAACGAACGCTTCATCCTAGAAGAGTGAAAGTTGGGCAGCTAAGTGGACTTAGTGAACTGATCATTACCACAGAGATCATCAAGGTCGGATGAAAAAAATTTCGCCGAGTATTCAGAAAACCAGTAGTATTTTGGAAGCTTGGAACACCTTTTCAATAAAGGTGTTTTACACAGTGTTTGCTTGTGGCTATTTCAAGAGGAAACAAACCACAAAGACAGAACTTAGAACTACTTTATTTTGTCAAGTTTCAAGGAGCTAACACAACCCGTGTTTGATTTAGACTTCCAAACACATCTATCTATATAGGAGATAATAGAGTGAAACCTAAAAACTCAAACTGTTATTGGTAACGAACGCTTCATCCTAGAAGAGTGAATATTGGGCAGCTAAGTGGACTAAGTAAACTGATCATTACCACAGAGATCATCAATGTCAGATGAAAAAAAATTTGCCGAGTATTCAGAAAACCAGTAGTTTTTTGGAAGCTTGGCAGACCTTTCCAATGAAGGTGTTTTACACAGTCTTTGCTTGTGGCTATTTCAAGAGGAAACAAACCACAAAGACAGAACTTAGAACTACTTTATTTTGTCAAGTTTCAAGAAGCTAGCACAAACCGTGTTTGATTTAGACTTAAAAAACACATCTATCTGTATAGGAGGAAGTAGAGTGAAACCTAAAAATTCAAACTGTTACTGGTAACGAACGCTTCATCCTAGAAGAGTGAAAGTTGGGCAGCTAAGTGGACTTAGTGAACTGATCATTACCACAGAGATCATCAAGGTCGGATGAAAAAAAATTTGCCGAGTATTCAGAAAACCAGTAGTATTTTGGAAGCTTGGAACACCTTTCCAATAAAGGTGTTTTACGCAGTCTTTGCTTGTGGCTATTTCAAGAGGAAACAAACCACAAAGACAGAACTTAGAACTACTTTATTATGTCAAGTTTCAGGGAGCTAGCACAAACCGTGTTTGATTTAGACTTAAAAAACACATCTATCTGTATAGGAGGAAATAGAGTGAAACCTAAAAATTCAAACTGTTACTGGTAACGAACGCTTCATCCTAGATGAGTGAAAATTGGGCAGCTAAGTGGACTTAGTGAACTGATCATTACCACAGAGATCATCAAGGTCGGATGAAAAAAAATTTGCCGAGTATTCAGAAAACCAGTAGTATTTTGGAAGCTTGGAACACCTTTCCAATAAAGGTGTTTTACGCAGTCTTTGCTTGTGGCTATTTCAAGAGGAAACAAACCACAAAGACAGAACTTAGAACTACTTTATTTTGTCAAGTTTCAAGGAGCTAGCACAAACCGTGTTTGATTTAGACTTAAAAAACTCATCCATCTGTATAGGAGGAAATAGAGTGAAACCTAAAAATTCAAACTGTTACTGGTAACGAACGCTTCATCCTAGAAGAGTGAAAATTGGGCAGCTAAGTGGACTTAGTGAACTGATCATTACCACAGAGATCATGAAGGTCGGATGAAAAAAAATTTGCCGAGTATTCCGAAAACCAGTAGTTTTTTGGAAGCTTGGCACACCTTTCCAATGAATGTGTTTTACGCAGTCTTTGCTTGTGCCTATTTCAAGAGGAAACAAACCACAAAGACAGAACTTAGAACTACTTTATTTTGTCAAGTTTCAAACAGCTAGCACAAACCGTGTTTGATTTAGACTTCCAAACACATCTATCTATATAGGAGATAATAGAGTGAAACCTAAAAACTCAAACTGTTACTGGTAACGAACGCTTCATCCTAGAAGTGTGAATATTGGGCAGCTAAGTGGACTAAGTAAACTGATCATTACCACAGAGATCATCAAGGTCGGATGAAAAAAAATTTGCCGAGTATTCAGAAAACCAGTAGTTTTTTTGAAGCTTGGCACACCTTTCCAATGAAGGTGATTTACGCAGTCTTTGCTTGTGGCTATTTCAAGAGGAAACAAACCACAAAGACAGAACTTAGAACTACTTTATTTTGTCAAGTTTCAAGGAGCTAGCACAAACCGTGTTTGATTTAGACTTAAAAAACACATCTATCTGTATAGGAGGAAATAGAGTGAAACCTAAAAATTCAAACTGTTACTGGTAACGAACGCTTCATCGTAGAAGAGTGAAAGTTGGGCAGCTAAGTGGACTTAGTGAACTGATCATTACCACAGAGATCATCAAGGTCGGATGAAAAAAGTTTGCCGAGTATTCAGAAAACCAGTAGTACTTTGGAAGCTTGGAACAAATTTCCAATAAAGGTGTTTTATGCAGTCTTTGCTTGTGGCTATTTCAAGAGGAAACAAACCACAAAGACAGAACTTAGAACTACTTTATTTTGTCAAGTTTCAAGGAGCTAGCACAAACCGTGTTTGATTTAGACTTAAAAAACACATCTATCTGTATAGGAGGAAATAGATTGAAACCTAAAAATTCAAACTGTTACTGGTAACGAACGCTTCATCCTAGAAGAGTGAAAATTGGGCAGCTAAGTGGACTTAGTGAACTGATCATTACCACAGAGATCATCAAGGTCGGATGAAAATAAATTTGCCGAGTATTCAGAAAACCAGTAGTATTTTGGAAGCTTGGAACACCTTTCAAATGAATGTGTTTTACGCAGTGTTTGCTTGTGGCTATTTCAAGAGGAAACAAACCACAAAGACAGAACTTAGAACTACTTTATTTTGTCAAGTTTCAAGGAGCTAGCACAAACCGTGTTTGATTTAGACTTAAAAAACACATCTATCTATAGGAGGAAATAGAGTGAAACCTAAAAATTCAAACTGTTACTGGTAACGAACGCTTCATCCTAGAAGAGTTAAAGTTGGGCAGCTAAGTGGACTTAGTGAACTGATCATTACCACAGAGATCATCAAGGTCGGATGAAAAAAAATTTGCCGAGTATTCAAAAACCAGTAGTATTTTGGAAGCTTGGAACACCTTTCCAATAAAGGTATTTTACACAGTGTTTGCTTGTGGCTATTTCAAGAGGAAACAAACCACAAAGACAGAACTTAGAACTACTTTATTTTGTCAAGTTTCAAGGAGCTAGAACAAACCGTGTTTGATTTAGACTTAAAAAACACATCTATATGTATAGGAGGAAATAGAGTGAAACCTAAAAATTCAAACTGTTACTGGTAACGAATGCTTCATCCTAGAAGATTGAAAATTGGGCAGCTAAGTGGACTTAGTGAACTGATCATTACCACAGAGATCATCAAGGTCGGATGAAAAAAAATTTGCCGAGTATTCAGAAAACCAGTAGTATTTTGGAAGCTTGGCACACCTTTCCAATGAAGGTGTTTTACGCAGTCTTTGCTTGTGGCTATTTCAAGAGGAAACAAACCACAAAGACAGAACTTAGAACTACTTTATTTTGTCAAGTTTCAAGGAGCTAGCACAAACCGTGTTTGATTTAGACTTAAAAAACACATCTACCTGTATAGGAGGAAATAGAGTGAAACCGAAAAATTCAAACGGTTACTGGTAACGAACGCTTCATCCTAGAAGAGTGAAAGTTGGGCAGCTAAGTGGACTTAGTGAACTGATCATTACCACAGAGATCATCAAGGTCGGATGAAAAAAAATTTGCCGACAATTCAGAAAACCAGTAGTATTTTGGAAGATTGGAACACCTTTCCAATGAATGTGTTTTACGCAGTCTTTGCTTGTGGCTATTTCAAGAGGAAACAAACCACAAAGACAGAACTTAGAACTACTTTATTTTGTCAAGTTTCAAGGAGCTAGCACAAACCGTGTTTGATTTAGACTTAAAAAACACATCTATCTGTATAGGAGGAAATAGAGTGAAACCTAAAAATTCAAACTGTTACTGGTAACGAACGCTTCATCCTAGAAGAGTGAAAGTTGGGCAGCTAAGTGGACTTAGTGAACTGATCATTACCACAGAGATCATCAAGGTCAGATGAAAAAAGTTTGCCGAGTATTCAGAAAACCAGTAGTACTTTGGAAGCTTGGAACAAATTTCCAATAAAGGTGTTTTATGCAGTCTTTGCTTGTGGCTATTTCAAGAGGAAACAAACCACAAAGACAGAACTTAGAACTACTTTATTTTGTCAAGTTTCAAAGAGCTAGCACAAACCGTGTATGATTTAGACTTAAAAAACACATCTATCTGTATAGGAGGAAATAGAGTGAAACCTAAAAATTCAAACTGTTACTGGTAACGAACGCTTCATCCTAGAAGAGTGAAAATTGGGCAGCTAAGTGGACTTAGTGAACTGATCATTACCACAGAGATCATCAAGGTCGGATGAAAAAAAATTTGCCGAGTATTCAGAAAACCAGTAGTATTTTGGAAGCTTGGCACACCTTTCCAATGAATGTGTTTTACGCAGTCTTTGCTTGTGGCTATTTCAAGAGGAAACAAACCACAAAGACAGAACTTAGAACTACTTTATTTTGTCAAGTTTCAAGGAGCTAGCAAAAACCGTGTTTGATTTAGACTTAAAAAACACATCTATCTGTATAGGAGGAAATAGAGTGAAACCTAAAAATTCAAACTGTTACTGGTAACGAACGCTTCATCGTAGAAGAGTGAAAGTTGGGCAGCTAAGTGGACTTAGTGAACTGATCATTACCACAGAGATCATCAAGGTCGGATGAAAAAAAATTTGCCGAGTATTCAGAAAACCAGTAGTATTTTGGAAGCTTGGCACACCTTTCCAATGAATGTGTTTTACGCAGTCTTTGCTTGTGGCTATTTCAAGAGGAAACAAACCACAAAGACAGAACTTAGAACTACTATATTTTGTCAAGTTTCAAGGAGCTAGCACAAACCGTGTTTGATTTAGACTTAAAAAACACATCTATCTGTATAGGAGGAAATAGAGTGAAACCTAAAAATTCAAACTGTTACTGGTAACGAACGCTTCATCGTAGAAGAGTGAAAGTTGGGCAGCTAAGTGGACTTAGTGAACTGATCATTACCACAGAGATCATCAAGGTCGGATGAAAAAAAATTTGCCGAGTATTCAGAAAACCAGTAGTATTTTGGAAGCTTGGAACACCTTTCCAATAAAGGTGTTTTACGCTGTCTTTGCTTGTGGCTATTTCAAGAGGAAACAAACACAAAGACAGAACTTAGAACTACTTTATTATGTCATGTTTCAAGGAGCTAGCACAAACCGTGTTTGATTTAGACTTAAAAAACACATCTATCTGTATAGGAGGAAATAGAGTGAAACCTAAAAATTCAAACTGTTACTGGTAACGAACGCTTCATCCTAGAAGAGTGAAAATTGGGCAGCTAAGTGGACTTAGTGAACTGATCATTACCACAGAGATCATCAAGGTCGGATGAAAAAAAATTTGCCGAGTATTCAGAAAACCAGTAGTATTTTGGAAGCTTGGAACACCTTTCCAATAAAGGTGTTTTACGCAGTCTTTGCTTGTGGCTATTTCAAGAGGAAACAAACCACAAAGACAGAACTTAGAACTACTTTATTTTGTCAAGTTTCAAGGAGCTAGCACAAACCGTGTTTGATTTAGACTTAAAAAACACATCTATCTGTATAGGAGGAAATAGAGTGAAACCTAAAAATTCAAATCTGTTACTGGTAACGAACGCTTCATCCTACAAGAGTGAAAATTGGGCAGCTAAGTGGACTTAGTGAACTGATCATTACCACAGAGATCATCAAGGTCGGATGAAAAAAAATTTGCAGAGTATTCCGAAAACCAGTAGTTTTTTGGAAGCTTGGCACACCTTTCCAATGAATGTGTTTTACGCAGTCTTTGCTTGTGCCTATTTCAAGAGGAAACAAACCACAAAGACAGAACTTAGAACTACTTTATTTTGTCAAGTTTCAAAGAGCTAGCACAAACCGTGTTTGATTTAGACTTCCAAACACATCTATCTATATAGAAGATAATAGAGTGAAACCTAAAAACTCAAACTGTTACTGGTAACGAACGCTTCATCCTAGAAGAGTGAATATTGGGCAGCTAAGTGGACTAAGTAAACTGATCATTACCACAGAGATCATCAAGGTCGGATGAAAAAAATTTGCCGAGTATTCAGAAAACCAGTAGTTTTTTGGAAGCTTGGCACACCTTTCCAATGAAGGTGTTTTACGCAGTCTTTGCTTGTGGCTATTTCAAGAGGAAACAAACCACAAAGACAGAACTTAGAACTACTTTATTTTGTCAAGTTTCAAGGAGCTAGCACAAACCGTGTTTGATTTAGACTTAAAAAACACATCTACCTGTATAGGAGGAAATATGAGTGAAACCTAAAAATTCAAACTGTTACTGGTAACGAACGCTTCATCCTAGAAGAGTGAAAGTTGGGCAGCTAAGTGGACTTAGTGAACTGATCATTACCACAGAGATCATCAAGGTCGGATGAAAAAAGTTTGCCGAGTATTCAGAAAACCAGTAGTACTTTGGAAGCTTGGAACAAATTTCCAATAAAGGTGTTTTATGCAGTCTTTGCTTGTGGCTATTTCAAGAGGAAACAAAAAACAAAGACAGAACTTAGAACTACTTTATTTTGTCAAGTTTCAAAGAGCTAGCACAAACCGTGTATGATTTAGACTTAAAAAACACATCTATCTGTATAGGAGGAAATAGAGTGAAACCTAAAAATTCAAACTGTTACTGGTAACGAACGCTTCATCCTAGAAGAGTGAAAATTGGGCAGCTAGTGGACTTAGTGAACTGATCATTACCACAGAGATCATCAAGGTCGGATGAAAATAAATTTGCCGAGTATTCAGAAAACCAGTAGTATTTTGGAAGCTTGGAACACCTTTCAAATGAATGTGTTTTACGCAGTGTTTGCTTGTGGCTATTTCAAGAGGAAACAAACCACAAAGACAGAAACTTAGAACTACTTTATTTTGTCAAGTTTCAAGGAGCTAGCACAAACCGTGTTTGATTTAGACTTAAAATCACATCTATCTATAGGAGGAAATAGAGTGAAACCTAAAAATTCAAACTGTTACTGGTAACGAACGCTTCATCCTAGAAGAGTGAAAGTTGGGCAGCTAAGTGGACTTAGTGAACTGATCATTACCACAGAGATCATCAAGGTCGGATGAAAAAAAATTTGCCGAGTATTCAAAAACCAGTAGTATTTTGGAAGCTTGGAACACCTTTCCAATAAAGGTTTTTACACAGTGTTTGCTTGTGGCTATTTCAAGAGGAAACAAACCACAAAGACAGAACTTAGAACTACTTTATTTTGTCAAGTTTCAAGGAGCTAGAACAAACCGTGTTTGATTTAGACTTAAAAAACACATCTATATGTATAGGAGGAAATAGAGTGAAACCTAAAAATTCAAACTGTTACTGGTAACGAATGCTTCATCCTAGAAGATTGAAAATTGGGCAGCTAAGTGGACTTAGTGAACTGATCATTACCACAGAGATCATCAAGGTCGGATGAAAAAAAATTTGCCGAGTATTCAGAAAACCAGTAGTATTTTGGAAGCTTGGCACACCTTTCCAATGAAGGTGTTTTACGCAGTCTTTGCTTGTGGCTATTTCAAGAGGAAACAAACCACAAAGACAGAACTTAGAACTACTTTATTTTGTCAAGTTTCAAGGAGCTAGCACAAACCGTGTTTGATTTAGACTTAAAAAACACATCTACCTGTATAGGAGGAAATAGAGTGAAACCGAAAAATTCAAACGGTTACTGGTAACGAACGCTTCATCCTAGAAGAGTGAAAGTTGGGCAGCTAAGTGGACTTAGTGAACTGATCATTACCACAGAGATCATCAAGGTCGGATGAAAAAAAATTTGCCGACAATTCAGAAAACCAGTAGTATTTTGGAAGATTGGAACACCTTTCCAATGAATGTGTTTTACGCAGTGTTTGCTTGTGGCTATTTCAAGAGGAAACAAACCACAAAGACAGAACTTAGAACTACTTTATTTTGTCAAGTTTCAAGGAGCTAGCACAAACCGTGTTTGATTTAGACTTAAAAAACACATCTATCTGTATAGGAGGAAATAGAGTGAAACCTAAAAATTCAAACTGTTACTGGTAACGAACGCTTCATCCTAGAAGAGTGAAAGTTGGGCAGCTAAGTGGACTTAGTGAACTGATCATTACCACAGAGATCATCAAGGTCAGATGAAAAAAGTTTGCCGAGTATTCAGAAAACCAGTAGTACTTTGGAAGCTTGGAACAAATTTCCAATAAAGGTGTTTTATGCAGTCTTTGCTTGTGGCTATTTCAAGAGGAAACAAACCACAAAGACAGAACTTAGAACTACTTTATTTTGTCAAGTTTCAAAGAGCTAGCACAAACCGTGTATGATTTAGACTTAAAAAACACATCTATCTTTATAGGAGGAAATAGAGTGAAACCTAAAAATTCAAACTGTTACTGGTAACGAACGCTTCATCCTAGAAGAGTGAAAATTGGGCAGCTAAGTGGACTTAGTGAACTGATCATTACCACAGAGATCATCAAGGTCGGATGAAAAAAAATTTGCCGAGTATTCAGAAAACCAGTAGTATTTTGGAAGCTTGGCACACCTTTCCAATGAATGTGTTTTACGCAGTCTTTGCTTGTGGCTATTTCAAGAGGAAACAAACCACAAAGACAGAACTTAGAACTACTTTATTTTGTCAAGTTTCAAGGAGCTAGCACAAACCGTGTTTGATTTAGACTTAAAAAACACATCTATCTGTATAGGAGGAAATAGAGTGAAACCTAAAAATTCAAACTGTTACTGGTAACGAACGCTTCATCGTAGAAGAGTGAAAGTTGGGCAGCTAAGTGGACTTAGTGAACTGATCATTACCACAGAGATCATCAAGGTCGGATGAAAAAAATTTGCCGAGTATTCAGAAAACCAGTAGTATTTTGGAAGCTTGGAACACCTTTCCAATAAAGGTGTTTTACGCTGTCTTTGCTTGTGGCTATTTCAAGAGGAAACAAACCACAAAGACAGAACTTAGAACTACTTTATTATGTCATGTTTCAAGGAGCTAGCACAAACCGTGTTTGATTTAGACTTAAAAAACACATCTATCTGTATAGGAGGAAATAGAGTGAAACCTAAAAATTCAAACTGTTACTGGTAACGAACGCTTCATCCTAGAAGAGTGAAAATTGGGCAGCTAAGTGGACTTAGTGAACTGATCATTACCACAGAGATCATCAAGGTCGGATGAAAAAAAATTTGCCGAGTATTCAGAAAACCAGTAGTATTTTGGAAGCTTGGAACACCTTTCCAATAAAGGTGTTTTACGCAGTCTTTGCTTGTGGCTATTTCAAGAGGAAACAAACCACAAAGACAGAACTTAGAACTACTTTATTTTGTCAAGTTTCAAGGAGCTAGCACAAACCGTGTTTGATTTAGACTTAAAAAACTCATCTATCTGTATAGGAGGAAATAGAGTGAAACCTAAAAATTCAAACTGTTACTGGTAACGAACGCTTCATCCTACAAGAGTGAAAATTGGGCAGCTAAGTGGACTTAGTGAACTGATCATTACCACAGAGATCATCAAGGTCGGATGAAAAAAAATTTGCCGAGTATTCCGAAAACCAGTAGTTTTTTGGAAGCTTGGCACACCTTTCCAATGAATGTGTTTTACGCAGTCTTTGCTTGTGCCTATTTCAAGAGGAAACAAACCACAAAGACAGAACTTAGAACTACTTTATTTTGTCAAGTTTCAAAGAGCTAGCACAAACCGTGTTTGATTTAGACTTCCAAACACATCTATCTATATAGAAGATAATAGAGTGAAACCTAAAAACTCAAACTGTTACTGGTAACGAACGCTTCATCCTAGAAGAGTGAATATTGGGGAGCTAAGTGGACTAAGTAAACTGATCATTACCACAGAGATCATCAAGGTCGGATGAAAAAAAATTTGCCGAGTATTCAGAAAACCAGTAGTTTTTTGGAAGCTTGGCACACCTTTCCAATGAAGGTGTTTTACGCAGTCTTTGCTTGTGGCTATTTCAAGAGGAAACAAACCACAAAGACAGAACTTAGAACTACTTTATTTTGTCAAGTTTCAAGGAGCTAGCACAAACCGTGTTTGATTTAGACTTAAAAAACACATCTACCTGTATAGGACTAAATAGAGTGAAACCTAAAAATTCAAACTGTTACTGGTAATGAACGCTTCATCCTAGAAGAGTGAAAGTTGGGCAGCTAAGTGGACTTAGTGAACTGATCATTACCACAGAGATCATCAAGGTCGGATGAAAAAAGTTTGCCGAGTATTCAGAAAACCAGTAGTACTTTGGAAGCTTGGAACAAATTTCCAATAAAGGTGTTTTATGCAGTCTTTGCTTGTGGCTATTTCAAGAGGAAACAAAAAACAAAGACAGAACTTAGAACTACTTTATTTTGTCAAGTTTCAAAGAGCTAGCACAAACCGTGTATGATTTAGACTTAAAAAACACATCTATCTGTATAGGAGGAAATAGAGTGAAACCTAAAAATTCAAACTGTTACTGGTAACGAACGCTTCATCCTAGAAGAGTGAAAATTGGGCAGCTAAGTGGACTTAGTGAACTGATCATTACCACAGAGATCATCAAGGTCGGATGAAAAAAAATTTGCCGAGTATTCAGAAAACCACTAGTATTTTGGAAGCTTGGCACACCTTTCCAATGAATGTGTTTTACGCAGTCTTTGCTTGTCGCTATTTCAAGAGGAAACAAACCACAAAGACAGAACTTAGAACTACTTTATTTTGTCAAGTTTCAAGGAGCTAGCACAAACCGTGTTTGATTTAGACTTAAAAAACACATCTATCTGTATAGGAGGAAATAGATTGAAACCTAAAAATTCAAACTGTTACTGGTAACGAACGCTTCATCCTAGAAGAGTGAAAATTGGGCAGCTAAGTGGACTTAGTGAACTGATCATTACCACAGAGATCATCAAGGTCGGATGAAAATAAATTTGCCGAGTATTCAGAAAACCAGTAGTATTTTGGAAGCTTGGAACACCTTTCAAATGAATGTGTTTTACGCAGTGTTTGCTTGTGGCTATTTCAAGAGGAAACAAACCACAAAGACAGAACTTAGAACTACTTTATTTTGTCAAGTTTCAAGGAGATAGCACAAACCGTGTTTGATTTAGACTTAAAAAACACATCTATCTATAGGAGGAAATAGAGTGAAACCTAAAAATTCAAACTGTTACTGGTAACGAACGCTTCATCCTAGAAGAGTGAAAGTTGGGCAGCTAAGTGGACTTAGTGAACTGATCATTACCACAGAGATCATCAAGGTCGGATGAAAAAAAATTTGCCGAGTATTCAAAAACCAGTAGTATTTTGGAAGCTTGGAACACCTTTCCAATAAAGGTATTTTACACAGTGTTTGCTTGTGGCTATTTCAAGAGGAAACAAACCACAAAGACAGAACTTAGAACTACTTTATTTTGTCAAGTTTCAAGGAGCTAGCACAAACCGTGTTTGATTTAGACTTAAAAAACACATCTACCTGTATAGGAGGAAATAGAGTGAAACCGAAAAATTCAAACGGTTACTGGTAACGAACGCTTCATCCTAGAAGAGTGAAAGTTGGGCAGCTAAGTGGACTTAGTGAACTGATCATTACCACAGAGATCATCAAGGTCGGATGAAAAAAAATTTGCCGACAATTCAGAAAACCAGTAGTATTTTGGAAGATTGGAGCACCTTTCCAATGAATGTGTTTTACGCAGTGTTTGCTTGTGGCTATTTCAAGAGGAAACAAACCACAAAGACAGAACTTAGAACTACTTTATTTTGTCAAGTTTCAAGGAGCTAGCACAAACCGTGTTTGATTTAGACTTAAAAAACACATCTATCTGTATAGGAGGAAATAGAGTGAAACCTAAAAATTCAAACTGTTACTGGTAACGAACGCTTCATCCTAGAAGAGTGAAAGTTGGGCAGCTAAGTGGACTTAGTGAACTGATCATTACCACAGAGATCATCAAGGTCAGATGAAAAAAGTTTGCCGAGTATTCAGAAAACCAGTAGTACTTTGGAAGCTTGGAACAAATTTCCAATAAAGGTGTTTTATGCAGTCTTTGCTTGTGGCTATTTCAAGAGGAAACAAACCACAAAGACAGAACTTAGAACTACTTTATTTTGTCAAGTTTCAAAGAGCTAGCACAAACCGTGTATGATTTAGACTTAAAAAACACATCTATCTGTATAGGAGGAAATAGAGTGAAACCTAAAAATTCAAACTGTTACTGGTAACGAACGCTTCATCCTAGAAGAGTGAAAATTGGGCAGCTAAGTGGACTTAGTGAACTGATCATTACCACAGAGATCATCAAGGTCGGATGAAAAAAAATTTGCCGAGTATTCAGAAAACCAGTAGTATTTTGGAAGCTTGGCACACCTTTCCAATGAATGTGTTTTACGCAGTCTTTGCTTGTGGCTATTTCAAGAGGAAACAAACCACAAAGACAGAACTTAGAACTACTTTATTTTGTCAAGTTTCAAGGAGCTAGCACAAACCGTGTTTGATTTAGACTTAAAAAACACATCTATCTGTATAGGAGGAAATAGAGTGAAACCTAAAAATTCAAACTGTTACTGGTAACGAACGCTTCATCGTAGAAGAGTGAAAGTTGGGCAGCTAAGTGGACTTAGTGAACTGATCATTACCACAGAGATCATCAAGGTCGGATGAAAAAAATTTGCCGAGTATTCAGAAAACCAGTAGTATTTTGGAAGCTTGGAACACCTTTCCAATAAAGGTGTTTTACGCTGTCTTTGCTTGTGGCTATTTCAAGAGGAAACAAACCACAAAGACAGAACTTAGAACTACTTTATTATGTCATGTTTCAAGGAGCTAGCACAAACCGTGTTTGATTTAGACTTAAAAAACACATCTATCTGTATAGGAGGAAATAGAGTGAAACCTAAAAATTCAAACTGTTACTGGTAACGAACGCTTCATCCTAGAAGAGTGAAAATTGGGCAGCTAAGTGGACTTAGTGAACTGATCATTACCACAGAGATCATCAAGGTCGGATGAAAAAAAATTTGCCGAGTATTCAGAAAACCAGTAGTATTTTGGAAGCTTGGAACACCTTTCCAATAAAGGTGTTTTACGCAGTCTTTGCTTGTGGCTATTTCAAGAGGAAACAAACCACAAAGACAGAACTTAGAACTACTTTATTTTGTCAAGTTTCAAGGAGCTAGCACAAACCGTGTTTGATTTAGACTTAAAAAACTCATCTATCTGTATAGGAGGAAATAGAGTGAAACCTAAAAATTCAAACTGTTACTGGTAACGAACGCTTCATCCTACAAGAGTGAAAATTGGGCAGCTAAGTGGACTTAGTGAACTGATCATTACCACAGAGATCATCAAGGTCGGATGAAAAAAAATTTGCCGAGTATATCGAAAACCAGTAGTTTTTTGGAAGCTTGGCACACCTTTCCAATGAATGTGTTTTACGCAGTCTTTGCTTGTGCCTATTTCAAGAGGAAACAAACCACAAAGACAGAACTTAGAACTACTTTATTTTGTCAAGTTTCAAAGAGCTAGCACAAACCGTGTTTGATTTAGACTTCCAAACACATCTATCTATATAGAAGATAATAGAGTGAAACCTAAAAACTCAAACTGTTACTGGTAACGAACGCTTCATCCTAGAAGAGTGAATATTGGGCAGCTAAGTGGACTAAGTAAACTGATCATTACCACAGAGATCATCAAGGTCGGATGAAAAAAAATTTGCCGAGTATTCAGAAAACCAGTAGTTTTTTGGAAGCTTGGCACACCTTTCCAATGAAGGTGTTTTACGCAGTCTTTGCTTGTGGCTATTTCAAGAGGAAACAAACCACAAAGACAGAACTTAGAACTACTTTATTTTGTCAAGTTTCAAGGAGCTAGCACAAACCGTGTTTGATTTAGACTTAAAAAACACATCTACCTGTATAGGAGGAAATAGAGTGAAACCTAAAAATTCAAACTGTTACTGGTAACGAACGCTTCATCCTAGAAGAGTGAAAGTTGGGCAGCTAAGTGGACTTAGTGAACTGATCATTACCACAGAGATCATCAAGTTCGGATGAAAAAAGTTTGCCGAGTATTCAGAAAACCAGTAGTAGTTTGGAAGCTTGGAACAAATTTCCAATAAAGGTGTTTTATGCAGTCTTGCTTGTGGCTATTTCAAGAGGAAACAAAAAACAAAGACAGAACTTAGAACTACTTTATTTTGTCAAGTTTCAAAGAGCTAGCACAAACCGTGTATGATTTAGACTTAAAAAACACATCTATCTATAGGAGGAAATAGAGTGAAACCTAAAAATTCAAACTGTTACTGGTAACGAACGCTTCATCCTAGAAGAGTGAAAGTTGGGCAGCTAAGTGGACTTAGTGAACTGATCATTACCACAGAGATCATCAAGGTCGGATGAAAAAAAATTTGCCGAGTATTCAAAAACCAGTAGTATTTTGGAAGCTTGGAAAACCTTTCCAATAAAGGTATTTTACACAGTGTTTGCTTGTGGCTATTTCAAGAGGAAACAAACCACAAAGACAGAACTTAGAACTACTTTATTTTGTCAAGTTTCAAGGAGCTAGAACAAACCGTGTTTGATTTAGACTTAAAAAACACATCTATATGTATAGGAGGAAATAGAGTGAAACCTAAAAATTCAAACTGTTACTGGTAACGAATGCTTCATCCTAGAAGATTGAAAATTGGGCAGCTAAGTGGACTTAGTGAACTGATCATTACCACAGAGATCATCAAGGTCGGATGAAAAAAAATTTGCCGAGTATTCAGAAAACCAGTAGTATTTTGGAAGCTTGGAACACCTTTCCAATGAATGTGTTTTACGCAGTCTTTGCTTGTGGCTATTTCAAGAGGAAACAAACCACAAAGACAGAACTTAGAACAACTTTATTTTGTCAAGTTTCAAGGAGCTAGAACAAACCGTGATTGATTTAGACTTAAAAAACACATCTATCTGTATAGGAGGAAATAGAGTGAAACCTAAAAATTCAAACTGTTACTGGTAACGAACGCTTCATCCTAGAAGAGTGAAAGTTGGGCAGCTAAGTGGACTTAGTGAACTGATCATTACCACAGAGATCATCAAGGTCGGATGAAAAAATTTGCCGAGTATTCAGAAAACCAGTAGTATTTTGGAAGCTTGGAACACCTTTCCAATGAATGTGTTTTACACAGTCTTTGCTTGTGGCTATTTCAAGAGGAAACAAACCACAAAGACAGAACTTAGAACTACTTTATTTTGTCAAGTTTCAAGGAGCTAGCACAAACCGTGTTTGATTTAGACTTAAAAAACACATCTATCTGTATAGGAGGAAATAGAGTGAAACCTAAAAATTCAAACTGTTACTGGTAACGAACGCTTCATCCTAGAAGAGTGAAAATTGGGCAGCTAAGTGGACTTAGTGAACTGATCATTACCACAGAGATCATGAAGGTCGGATGAAAAAAAATTTGCCGAGTATTCCGAAAACCTGTAGTTTTTTGGAAGCTTGGCACACCTTTCCAATGAATGTGATTTACGCAGTCTTTGCTTGTGCCTATTTCAAGAGGAAACAAACCACAAAGACAGAACTTAGAACTACTTTATTTTGTCAAGTTTCAAAGAGCTAGCACAAACCGTGTTTGATTTAGACTTCCAAACACATCTATCTATATAGAAGATAATAGAGTGAAACCTAAAAACTCAAACTGTTACTGGTAACGAACGCTTCATCCTAGAAGAGTGAATATTGGGCAGCTAAGTGGACTAAGTAAACTGATCATTACCACAGAGATCATCAAGGTCGGATGAAAAAAAATTTGCCGAGTATTCAGAAAACCAGTAGTTTTTTGGAAGCTTGGCACACCTTTCCAATGAAGGTGTTTTACGCAGTCTTTGCTTGTGGCTATTTCAAGAGGAAACAAACCACAAAGACAGAACTTAGAACTACTTTATTTTGTCAAGTTTCAAGGAGCTAGCACAAACCGTGTTTGATTTAGACTTAAAAAACACATCTACCTGTATAGGAGGAAATAGAGTGAAACCGAAAAATTCAAACGGTTACTGGTAACGAACGCTTCATCCTAGAAGAGTGAAAGTTGGGCAGCTAAGTGGACTTAGTGAACTGATCATTACCACAGAGATCATCAAGGTCGGATGAAAAAAAATTTGCCGACAATTCAGAAAACCAGTAGTATTTTGGAAGCTTGGAACACCTTTCCAATGAATGTGTTTTACGCAGTCTTTGCTTGTGGCTATTTCAAGAGGAAACAAACCACAAAGACAGAACTTAGAACTACTTTATTTTGTCAAGTTTCAAGGAGCTAGCACAAACCGTGTTTGATTTAGACTTAAAAAACACATCTATCTGTATAGGAGGAAATAGAGTGAAACCTAAAAATTCAAACTGTTACTGGTAACGAACGCTTCATCCTAGAAGAGTGAAAATTGGGCAGCTAAGTGGACTTAGTGAACTGATCATTACCACAGAGATCATCAAGGTCGGATGAAAAAAAATTTGCCGAGTATTCAGAAAACCAGTAGTATTTTGGAAGCTTGGCACACCTTTCAAATGAATGTGTTTTACGCAGTCTTTGCTTGTGGCTATTTCAAGAGGAAACAAACCACAAAGACAGAACTTAGAACTACTTTATTTTGTCAAGTTTCAAGGAGCTAGCACAAACCGTGTTTGATTTAGACTTAAAAAACACATCTATCTGTATAGGAGGAAATAGATTGAAACCTAAAAATTCAAACTGTTACTGGTAACGAACGCTTCATCCTAGAAGAGTGAAAGTTGGGCAGCTAAGTGGACTTAGTGAACTGATCATTACCACAGAGATCATCAAGGTCGGATGAAAAAAGTTTGCCGAGTATTCAGAAAACCAGTAGTACTTTGGAAGCTTGGAACAAATTTCCAATAAAGGTGTTTTATGCAGTCTTTGCTTGTGGCTATTTCAAGAGGAAACAAACCACAAAGACAGAACTTAGAATTACTTTATTTTGTCAAGTTTCAAAGAGCTAGCACAAACCGTGTATGATTTAGACTTAAAAAACACATCTATCTGTATAGGAGGAAATAGAGTGAAACCTAAAAATTCAAACTGTTACTGGTAACGAACGCTTCATCCTAGAAGAGTGAAAATTGGGCAGCTAAGTGGACTTAGTGAACTGATCATTACCACAGAGATCATCAAGGTCGGATGAAAAAAAATTTGCCGAGTATTCAGAAAACCAGTAGTATTTTGGAAGCTTGGCACACCTTTCAAATGAATGTGTTTTAAGACTGCGTAAAACACATTCGTTGGAAGGTGTGCCAAGCTTCCAAAAAACTACAGGTTTTCTGAATACTCGGCAAATTTTTGTTCATCCGACCTTGATGATCTCAGTGGTAATGATCAGTTCACTAAGTCCACTTAGCTGCCCAATTTTCACTCTTCTAGGATGAAGCGTTCGTTACCAGTAACAGTTTGAATTTTTAGGTTTCACTCTATTTCCTCCTATACACATAGATGTCTTTTTTAAGTCTAAATCAAACACGGTTTGTGCTAGCTCCTTGAAACTTGACAAAATAAAGTAGTTCTAAGTTCTGTCTTTGTGGTTTGTTTCCTATTGCAATAGCCACAAGCAAAGACTGCGTAAAACCCACTCATTGGAAAGGTGTTCCAAGCTCAAAAATACTACTGGTTTTCTGAATACTCGGCAAATTTTTTTTCATCCGACCTTGATGATCTCTGTGGTAATGATCAGTTCACTAAGTCCACTTAGCTGCCCAATTTTCACTCTTCTAGGATGAAGCGTTCGTTACCAGTAACAGTTTGAATTTTTAGGTTTCAATCTATTTCCTCCTATACAGATAGATGACTTTTTTAAGTCTAAATCAAACACGGTTTGTGCTAGCTCCTTGAAACTTGACAAAATAAAGTAGTTCTAAGTTCTGTCGTTGTGGTTTGTTTCCTCTTGAAATAGGCACAAGGAAAGACTGCGTAAAGCACATTCATTGGAAAGGTGTGCCAAGCTTCCAAAAAACTACTGGTTTTCGGAATACTCGGCAAATTTTTTTTCATCCGAACTTGATGATCTCTGTGGTAATGATCACTTCACTAAGTCCACTTAGCTGCCCAATATTCACTCTTCTACGATGAAGTGTTCGTTACCAGTAACAGTTTGAGTTTTTAGGTTTCACTCTATTTCCTCCTATATAGATAGATGTGTTTGGAAGTCTAAATCAAACACGGTTTGTGCTAGCTCCTTGAAACTTGACAAAATAAAGTAGTTCTAAGTTCTGTCTTTGTGGTTTGTTTCCTCTTGAAATAGGCACAAGCAAAGACTGCGTAAAACACATTCATTGGAAGGTGTGCCAAGCTTCCAAAAAACTACAGGTTTTCTGAATACTCGGCAGATTTTTTTTCATCCGACCTTGATGATCTCTGTGGTAATGATCAGTTCACTAAGTCCACTTAGCTGCCCAATTTTCACTCTTCTAGGATGAAGCGTTCGTTACCAGTAACAGTTTGAATTTTTAGGTTTCACTCTATTTCCTCCTATACAGATAGATGTGTTTTTTAAGTCTAAATCAAACACGGTTTGTGCTAGCTCCTTGAAACTTGACAAAATAAAGTAGTTCTAAGTTCTGTCTTTGTGGTTTGTTTCCTCTTGAAATAGCCACAAGCAAAGACTGCGTAAAACCCATTCATTGGAAAGGTGTTCCAAGCTCAAAAATACTACTGTTTTTCTGAATACTCGGCAAATTTTTTTTCATCCGACCTTGATGATCTCTGTGGTAAAGATCAGTTCACTAAGTCCACTTAGCTGCCCAATTTTCACTCTTCTAGGATGAAGCGTTCGTTACCAGTAACAGTTTGAATTTTTAGCTTTCACTCTATTTCCTCCTATACAGATAGATGCCTTTTTTAAGTCTAAATCAAACACGGTTTGTGCAAGCTCCTTGAAACTTGACAAAATAAAGTAGTTCTAAGTTCTGTCTTTGTGGTTTGTTTCCTCTTGAAATAGGCACAAGGAAAGACTGCGTAAAGCACATTCATTGGAAAGGTGTGCCAAGCTTCCAAAAAACTACTGGTTTTCGGAATACTCGGCAATTTTTTTTTCATCCGAACTTGATGATCTCTGTGGTAATGATCACTTCACTAAGTCCACTTAGCTGCCCAATATTCACTCTTCTACGATGAAGTGTTCGTTACCAGTAACAGTTTGAGTTTTTAGGTTTCACTCTATTTCCTCCTATATAGATAGATGTGTTTGGAAGTCTAAATCAAACAGGGTTTGTGCTAGCTCCTTGAAACTTGACAAAATAAAGTAGTTCTAAGTTCTGTCTTTGTGGTTTGTTTCCTCTTGAAATAGGCACAAGGAAAGACTGCGTAAAACACATTCATTGGAAAATGTGCCAAGCTTCCAAAAAACTACAGGTTTTCTGAATACTCGGCAAATTTTTTTCATCCGACCTTGATGATCTCTGTGGTAATGATCAGTTCACTAAGTCCACTTAGCTGCCCAATTTTCACTCTTCTTGGAAGAAGCGTTCGTTACCAGTAACAGTTTGAATTTTTAGGTTTCACTCTATTTCCTCCTATACAGATAGATGTGTTTTTTAAGTCTAAATCAAACACGGTTTGTGCTAGCTCCTTGAAACTTGACAAAATAAAGTAGTTCTAAGTTCTGTCTTTGTGGTTTGTTTCCTCTTGAAATAGCCACAAGCAAAGACTGCGTAAAACACCTTCATTGGAAAGGTGTTCCAAGCTTCCAAAATACTACTGGTTTTCTGAATACTCGGCAAATTTTTTTTCATCCGACCTTGATGATCTCTTTGGTAATGATCAGTTCACTAAGTCCACTTAGCTGCCCAATTTTCACTCTTCTAGGATGAAGCGTTCGTTACCAGTAACAGTTTGAATTTTTAGGTTTCACTCTATTTGGTCCTATACAGATAGATGACTTTTTTAAGTCTAAATCAAACACGGTTTGTGCTAGCTCCTTGAAACTTGACAAAATAAAGTAGTTCTAAGTTCTGTCTTTCTGGTTTGTTTCCTCTTGAAATAGCCACAAGCAAAGACTGCATAAAACCCAATCATTGGAAAGGTGTTCCAAGCTCAAAAATACTACTGGTTTTCTGAATACTCGGCAAATTTTTTTTCATCCGACCTTGATGATCTCTGTGGTAATGATCAGTTCACTAAGTCCACTTAGCTGCCCAATTTTCACTCTTCTTGGATGAAGCGTTCGTTACCAGTAACAGTTTGAATTTTTAGGTTTCACTCTATTTCCTCCTATACAGTTAGATGTCTTTTTTAAGTCTAAATCAAACACGGTTTGTGCTAGCTCCTTGAAACTTGACAAAATAAAGTAGTTCTAAGTTCTGTCTTTGTGGTTTGTTTCCTCTTGAAATAGCCACAAGCAAACACTGCGTAAAACACCTTCATTGGAAAGGTGTTCCAAGCTTCCAAAATACTACTGGTTTTCTGAATACTCGGCAAATTTTTTTTCATCCGACCTTGATGATCTCTGTGGTAATGATCAGTTCACTAAGTCCACTTAGCTGCCCAATTTTCACTCTTCTAGGATGAAGCGTTCGTTACCAGTAACAGTTTGAATTTTTAGGTTTCACTCTATTTCCTCCTATACAGATAGATGTCTTTTTTAAGTCTAAATCAAACACGGTTTGTGCTAGCTCCTTGAAACTTGACAAAATAAAGTAGTTCTAAGTTCTGTCGTTGTGGTTTGTTTCCTCTTGAAATAGGCACAAGGAAAGACTGCGTAAAGCACATTCATTGGAAAGGTGTGCCAAGCTTACAAAAATCTACTGGTTTTCGGAATACTCGGCAAATTTTTTTTCATCCGACCTTGATGATCTCTGTGGTAATGATCAGTTCACTAAGTCCACTTAGCTGCCCAATATTCACTCTTCTACGATGAAGTGTTCGTTACCAGTAACAGTTTGAGTTTTTAGGTTTCACTCTATTTCCTCCTATATAGATAGATGTGTTTGGAAGTCTAAATCAAACACGGTTTGTGCTAGCTCCTTGAAACTTGACAAAATAAAGTAGTTCTAAGTTCTGTCTTTGTGGTTTGTTTCCTCTTGAAATAGCCACAAGCAAAGACTGCGTAAAACCCATTCATTGGAAAGGTGTTACAAGCTCAAAAATACTACTGGTTTTCTGAATACTCGGCAAATTTTTTTTCATCCGACCTTGATGATCTCTGTGGTAATGATCAGTTCACTAAGTCCACTTAGCTGCCCAATTTTCACTCTTCTTGGATGAAGCGTTCGTTACCAGTAACAGTTTGAATTTTTAGGTTTCACTCTATTTCCTCCTATACAGTTAGATGTCTTTTTTAAGTCTAAATCAAACACGGTTTGTGCTAGCTCCTTGAAACTTGACAAAATAAAGTAGTTCTAAGTTCTGTCTTTGTGGTTTGTTTCCTCTTGAAATAGCCACAAGCAAAGACTGCGTAAAACACCTTCATTGGAAAGGTGTTCCAAGCTTCCAAAAAACTACTGGTTTTCTGAATACTCGGCAAATTTTTTTTCATCCGACCTTGATGATCTCTGTGTAATCATCAGTTCACTAAGTCCACTTAGCTGCCCAATTTTCACTCTTCTAGGATGAAGCGTTCGTTATGAGTAACAGTTTGAATTCTTAGGTTTCACTCTATTTCCTCCTATACAGATAGATGTCTTTTTTAAGTCTAAATCAAACACGGTTTGTGCTAGCTCCTTGAAACTTGACAAAATAAAGTAGTTCTAAGTTCTGTTGTTGTGGTTTGTTTCCTCTTGAAATAGCCACAAGCAAAGACTGCGTAAAACCCATTCATTGGAAAGGTGTTACAAGCTCAAAAATACTACTGGTTTTCTGAATACTCGGCAAATTTTTTTTCATCCGACCTTGATGATCTCTGTGATAATGATCAGTTCACTAAGTTCACTTAGCTGCCCAATATTCACTCTTCTAGGATGAAGTGTTCGTTACCAGTAACAGTTTGAGTTTTTAGGTTTCACTATATTTCCTCCTATATAGATAGATGTGTTTGGAAGTCTAAATCAAACACGGTTTGTGCTAGCTCCTTGAAACTTGACAAAATAAAGTAGTTCTAAGTTCTGTCTTTGTAGTTTGTTTCCTCTTGAAATAGCCACAAGGAAAGACTGCGTAAAACACATTCATTGGAAAGATGTGCCAAGCTTCCAAAATACAACTGGTTCTCTGAATACTCGGCAAACTTTTTTTCATCCGACCTTGATGATCTCTGTGGTAATGATCAGTTCACTAAGTCCACTTAGCTTCCCAATTTTCACTCTTCTAGGATGAAGCGTTTGTTACCAGTAACAGTTTGAATTTTTAGGTTTCACTCTATTTCCTCCTATACAGATAGATGTGTTTTTTAAGTCTAAATCAAACACGGTTTGTGCTAGCTCCTTGAAACTTGACAAAATAAAGTAGTTCTAAGTTCTGTCTTTGTGGTTTGTTTCCTCTTGAAATAGCCACAAGCAAAGACTGCATAAAACACCTTCATTGGAAAGGTGTTCCAAGCTTCCAAAATACTACTGGTTTTCTGAATACTCCGCAAATTTTTTTTCATCCGACCTTCATGATCTCTGTGGTAATGATCAGTTCACTAAGTCCACTTAGCTGCCCAATTTTCACTCTTCTAGGATGAAGCGTTCGTTACCAGTAACAGTTTGAATTTTTAGGTTTCACTCTATTTCCTCCTATACAGATAGATGTCTTTTTTAAGTCTAAATCAAACACGGTTTGTGCTCTCTCCTTGAAACTTGACAAAATAAAGTAGTTCTAAGTTCTGTCTTTTGGTTTGTTTCCTCTTGAAATAGGCACAAGCAAAGACTGCGTAAAACACATTCATTGGAAGGTGTGCCAAGCTTCCAAAAAACTACAGGTTTTAGGAATACTCGGCAATTTTTTTTTCATCCGACCTTGATGATCTCTGTGGTAATGATCAGTTCACTAAGTCCACTTAGCTGCCCAATTTTCACTCTTCTAGGATGAAGCATTCGTTACCAGTAACAGTTTGAATTTTTAGGTTTCCCTCTATTTCCTCCTATACAGATAGATGTGTTTTTTAAGTCTAAATCAAACACGGTTTGTGCTAGCTCCTTGAAACTTGACAAAATAAAGTACTTCTAAGTTCTGTCTTTGTGGTTTGTTTCCTCTTGAAATAGCCACAAGCAAAGACTGGGTAAAACCCATTCATTGGAAAGGTGTTTCAAGCTCAAAAATACTACTGGTTTTCTGAATACTCGGCAAATTTTTTTTCATCCGACCTTGATGATCTCTGAGGTAATGATAAGTACACTAAGTCCACTTAGCTGCCCAATTTTCACTCTTCTAGGATGAAGTGTTCGTTACCAGTAACAGTTTGAATTTTTAGGTTTCACTCTATTTCCTCCTATACAGATAGATGTCTTTTTTAAGTCTAAATCAAACACGGTTTGTGCTAGCTAGTTGAAACTTGACAAAATGAAGTAGTTCTAAGTTCTGTCTTTGTGGTTTGTTTCCTCTTGAAATAGGCACAAGAAAAGACTGCGTAAAACACATTCATTGGAAGGTGTGCCAAGCTTCCAAAAAACTACAGGTTTTCTGAATACTCGGCAAATTTTTTTTCTTCCGAAATTGATGATCTCTGTGGTAATGATCAGTTCACTAAGTCCACTTACCTGCCCAATTTTCACTCTTCTAGGATGAATCGTTCGTTACCAGTAACAGTTTGAATTTTTAGGTTTCACTGTGTTTCCTCCTATACAGATAGATGTCTTTTTTAAGTCTAAATCAAACACGGTGTGTGCTAGCTCCTTGAAACTTGACAAAATAAAGTAGTTCTAAGTTCTGTGTTTGTGGTTTGTTTCCTCTTGAAATAGCCACAAGCAAAGACTGCGTAAAACACCTTCTTTGGAAAGGTGTTCCAAGCTTCCAAAATACTACTGGTTTTCTGAATACTCGGCAAATTTTTTTTCATCCGACATTGATGATCTCTGTGGTAATGATCACTTCACTAAATCCACCTAGCTGCCCAATTTTCACTCTTCTAGGATGAAGCGTTCGTTACCAGTAACAGTTTGAATTTTTTGGTTTCACTCTATTTCCTCCTATACAGATAGATGTCTTTTTTAAGTCTAAATCAAACACGGTTTGTGCTAGCTCCTTGAAACTTGACAAAATAAATTAGTTCTAAGTAGTGTCTTTGTGGTTTGTTTCCTCTTGAAATAGGCACAAGGAAAGACTGCGTAAAACACATTCATTGGAAAGGTGTGCCAAGCTTCCAAAAAACTACTGGTTTTCTGAATACTCGGCAAATTTTTTTTCATCCGACTTTGATGATCTCTGTGATAATGATCAGTTCACTAAGTCCACTTAGCTGCCCAATATTCACTCTTCTAAGATGAAGTGTTCGTTACCAGTAACAGTTTGAGTTTTTAGGTTTCACTATATTTCCTCCTATATAGATAGATGTGTTTGGAAGTCTAAATCAAACACGGTTTGTGCTAGCTCCTTGAAACTTGACAAAATAAAGTAGTTCTAAGTTCTGTCTTTGTTGTTTGTTTCCTCTTGAAATAGCCACAAGCAAAGACTGTGTAAAACACCTTCATTGGAAAGGTGTTCCAAGCTTCCAAAATATAACTGGTTTTCTGAATACTCGGCAAAATTTTTTTCATCCGACCTTGATGATCTCTGTGGTAATGATCAGTTCACTTAGTCCGCTTAGCTTCCCAATTTTCACTTTTCTAGGATGAAGCGTTCGTTACCAGTAACAGTTTGAATTTTTAGGTTTCACTCTATTTCCTCCTATACAGATAGATGTGTTTTTTAAGTCTAAATCAAACACGGTTTGTGCTAGCTCCTTGAAACTTGACAAAATAAAGTAGTTCTAAGTTCTGTCTTTGTGGTTTGTTTCCTCTTGAAATAGCCCCAAGCAAGGACTGCGTAAAACACCTTCATTGGAAAGGTGTTCCAAGCTTCCAAAATACTACTGGTTTTCTGAATAATCGGCAAATTTTTTTTCATCCGACTTTGATGATCTCTGTGGTAATGATCAGTTCACTAAGTCCACTTAGCTGCCCAATTTTCACTCTTCTAGGATGAAGCGTTCGTTACCAGTAACAGTTTGAATTTTTAGGTTTCACTCTATTTCCTCCTATACAGATAGATGTCTTTTTTAAGTCTAAATCAAACACGGTTTGTGCTAGCTCCTTGAAACTTGACAAAATAAAGTAGTTCTAAGTTATGTTTTTGTGGTTTGTTTCCTCTTGAAATAGGCACAAGGAAAGACTGCGTAAAACACATTCATTGGAAAGGTGTGCCAAGCTTCCAAAAAACTACTGGTTTTCTGAATACTCGGCAAATTTTTTTTCATCCGACCTTGATGATCTCTGTGGTAATGATCACTTCACTAAGTCCACTTAGCTGCCCAATATTCACTCTTCTAGGATGAAGTGTTCGTTACCAGTAACAGTTTGTGTTTTTAGGTTTCACTCTATTTCCTCCTAAATAGATAGATGTGTTTGGAAGTCTAAGTCAAACACGGTTTGTTCTAGCTCCTTGAAACTTGACAAAATAAAGTAGTTCTAAGTTCTGTCTTTGTGGTTTGTTTCCTTTTGAAATAGGCACAAGCAAAGACTGCGTAAAACACATTCATTGGAAGGTGTGCCAAGCTTCCGAAAAACTACAGGTTTTCTGAATACTCGGCAAATTTTTTTTCATCCGTCCTTGATGATCTCTGTGGTAATGATCAGTTCACTAAGTCCACTTACCTGCCCAATTTTCACTCTTCTAGGATGAAGCGTTCGTTACCAGTAACAGTTTGAATTTTTAGGTTTCACTCTATTTCCTCCTATACAGATAGATGTGTTTTTTAAGTCTAAATCAAACACGGTGTGTGCTAGCTCCTTGAAACTTGACAAAATAAAGTAGTTCTAAGTTCTGTCTTTTGGTTTGTTTCCTCTTGAAATAGCCACAAGTAAAGACTGCGTAAAACACATTCATTGGAAAGATGTGCCAAGCTTCCAAAATACAACTGGTTCTCTGAATACTCGGCAAACTTTTTTTCATCCGACCTTGATGATCTCTGTGGTAACGATCAGTTCACTAAGTCCACTTAGCTTCCCAATTTTCACTCTTCTAGGATGAAGCGTTTGTTACCAGTAACAGTTTGAATTTTTAGGTTTCACTCTATTTCCTCCTATACAGATAGATGTGTTTTTTAAGTCTAAATCAAACACGGTTTGTGCTAGCTCCTTGAAACTTGACAAAATAAAGTAGTTCTAAGTTCTGTCTTTGTGGTTTGTTTCCTCTTGAAATAGCCACAAGCAAAGACTGCATAAAACACCTTCATTGGAAAGGTGTTCCAAGCTTCCAAAATACTACTGGTTTTCTGAATACTCCGCAAATTTTTTTTCATCCGACCTTCATGATCTCTGTGGTAATGATCAGTTCACTAAGTCCACTTAGCTGCCCAATTTTCACTCTTCTAGGATGAAGCGTTCGTTACCAGTAACAGTTTGAATTTTTAGGTTTCACTCTATTTCCTCCTATACAGATAGATGTCTTTTTTAAGTCTAAATCAAACACGGTTTGTGCTCTCTCCTTGAAACTTGACAAAATAAAGTAGTTCTAAGTTCTGTCTTTTGGTTTGTTTCCTCTTGAAATAGGCACAAGCAAAGACTGCGTAAAACACATTCATTGGAAGGTGTGCCAAGCTTCCAAAAAACTACAGGTTTTAGGAATACTCGGCAATTTTTTTTTCATCCGACCTTGATGATCTCTGTGGTAATGATCAGTTCACTAAGTCCACTTAGCTGCCCAATTTTCACTCTTCTAGGATGAAGCATTCGTTACCAGTAACAGTTTGAATTTTTAGGTTTCACTCTATTTCCTCCTATACAGATAGATGTGTTTTTTAAGTCTAAATCAAACACGGTTTGTGCTAGCTCCTTGAAACTTGACAAAATAAAGTACTTCTAAGTTCTGTCTTTGTGGTTTGTTTCCTCTTGAAATAGCCACAAGCAAAGACTGGGTAAAACCCATTCATTGGAAAGGTGTTTCAAGCTCAAAAATACTACTGGTTTTCTGAATACTCGGCAAATTTTTTTTCATCCGACCTTGATGATCTCTGAGGTAATGATAAGTACACTAAGTCCACTTAGCTGCCCAATTTTCACTCTTCTAGGATGAAGTGTTCGTTACCAGTAACAGTTTGAATTTTTAGGTTTCACTCTATTTCCTCCTATACAGATAGATGTCTTTTTTAAGTCTAAATCAAACACGGTTTGTGCTAGCTAGTTGAAACTTGACAAAATGAAGTAGTTCTAAGTTCTGTCTTTGTGGTTTGTTTCCTCTTGAAATAGGCACAAGAAAAGACTGCGTAAAACACATTCATTGGAAGGTGTGCCAAGCTTCCAAAAAACTACAGGTTTTCTGAATACTCGGCAAATTTTTTTTCTTCCGAAATTGATGATCTCTGTGGTAATGATCAGTTCACTAAGTCCACTTACCTGCCCAATTTTCACTCTTCTAGGATGAATCGTTCGTTACCAGTAACAGTTTGAATTTTTAGGTTTCACTGTGTTTCCTCCTATACAGATAGATGTCTTTTTTAAGTCTAAATCAAACACGGTGTGTGCTAGCTCCTTGAAACTTGACAAAATAAAGTAGTTCTAAGTTCTGTGTTTGTGGTTTGTTTCCTCTTGAAATAGCCACAAGCAAAGACTGCGTAAAACACCTTCTTTGGAAAGGTGTTCCAAGCTTCCAAAATACTACTGGTTTTCTGAATACTCGGCAAATTTTTTTTCATCCGACATTGATGATCTCTGTGGTAATGATCACTTCACTAAATCCACCTAGCTGCCCAATTTTCACTCTTCTAGGATGAAGCGTTCGTTACCAGTAACAGTTTGAATTTTTTGGTTTCACTCTATTTCCTCCTATACAGATAGATGTCTTTTTTAAGTCTAAATCAAACACGGTTTGTGCTAGCTCCTTGAAACTTGACAAAATAAATTAGTTCTAAGTAGTGTCTTTGTGGTTTGTTTCCTCTTGAAATAGGCACAAGGAAAGACTGCGTAAAACACATTCATTGGAAAGGTGTGCCAAGCTTCCAAAAAACTACTGGTTTTCTGAATACTCGGCAAATTTTTTTTCATCCGACTTTGATGATCTCTGTGATAATGATCAGTTCACTAAGTCCACTTAGCTGCCCAATATTCACTCTTCTAAGATGAAGTGTTCGTTACCAGTAACAGTTTGAGTTTTTAGGTTTCACTATATTTCCTCCTATATAGATAGATGTGTTTGGAAGTCTAAATCAAACACGGTTTGTGCTAGCTCCTTGAAACTTGACAAAATAAAGTAGTTCTAAGTTCTGTCTTTGTTGTTTGTTTCCTCTTGAAATAGCCACAAGCAAAGACTGTGTAAAACACCTTCATTGGAAAGGTGTTCCAAGCTTCCAAAATATAACTGGTTTTCTGAATACTCGGCAAACTTTTTTTCATCCGACCTTGATGATCTCTGTGGTAATGATCAGTTCACTTAGTCCGCTTAGCTTCCCAATTTTCACTTTTCTAGGATGAAGCGTTCGTTACCAGTAACAGTTTGAATTTTTAGGTTTCACTCTATTTCCTCCTATACAGATAGATGTGTTTTTTAAGTCTAAATCAAACACGGTTTGTGCTAGCTCCTTGAAACTTGACAAAATAAAGTAGTTCTAAGTTCTGTCTTTGTGGTTTGTTTCCTCTTGAAATAGCCACAAGCAAGGACTGCGTAAAACACCTTCATTGGAAAGGTGTTCCAAGCTTCCAAAATACTACTGGTTTTCTGAATAATCGGCAAATTTTTTTTCATCCGACTTTGATGATCTCTGTGGTAATGATCAGTTCACTAAGTCCACTTAGCTGCCCAATTTTCACTCTTCTAGGATGAAGCGTTCGTTACCAGTAACAGTTTGAATTTTTAGGTTTCACTCTATTTCCTCCTATACAGATAGATGTCTTTTTTAAGTCTAAATCAAACACGGTTTGTGCTAGCTCCTTGAAACTTGACAAAATAAAGTAGTTCTAAGTTATGATTTTGTGGTTTGTTTCCTCTTGAAATAGGCACAAGGAAAGACTGCGTAAAACACATTCATTGGAAAGGTGTGCCAAGCTTCCAAAAAACTACTGGTTTTCTGAATACTCGGCAAATTTTTTTTCATCCGACCTTGATGATCTCTGTGGTAATGATCACTTCACTAAGTCCACTTAGCTGCCCAATATTCACTCTTCTAGGATGAAGTGTTCGTTACCAGTAACAGTTTGTGTTTTTAGGTTTCACTCTATTTCCTCCTAAATAGATAGATGTGTTTGGAAGTCTAAGTCAAACACGGTTTGTTCTAGCTCCTTGAAACTTGACAAAATAAAGTAGTTCTAAGTTCTGTCTTTGTGGTTTGTTTCCTTTTGAAATAGGCACAAGCAAAGACTGCGTAAAACACATTCATTGGAAGGTGTGCCAAGCTTCCGAAAAACTACAGGTTTTCTGAATACTCGGCAAATTTTTTTTCATCCGTCCTTGATGATCTCTGTGGTAATGATCAGTTCACTAAGTCCACTTACCTGCCCAATTTTCACTCTTCTAGGATGAAGCGTTCCTTACCAGTAACAGTTGGAATTTTTAGGTTTCACTCTATTTCCTCCTATACAGATAGATGTGTTTTTTAAGTCTAAATCAAACACGGTGTGTGCTAGCTCCTTGAAACTTGACAAAATAAAGTAGTTCTAAGTTCTGTCTTTTGGTTTGTTTCCTCTTGAAATAGGCACAAGCAAAGACTGCGTAAAACACATTCATTGGAAGGTGTGCCAAGCTTCCAAAAAACTACAGGTTTTAGGAATACTCGGCAATTTTTTTTTCATCCGACCTTGATGATCTCTGTGGTAATGATCAGTTCACTAAGTCCACTTAGCTGCCCAATTTTCACTCTTCTAGGATGAAGCGTTCGTTACCAGTAACAGTTTGAATTTTTAGGTTTCACTCTATTTCCTCCTATACAGATAGATGTGTTTTTTAAGTCTAAATCAAACACGGTTTGTGCTAGCTCCTTGAAACTTGACAAAATAAAGTACTTCTAAGTTCTGTCTTTGTGGTTTGTTTCCTCTTGAAATAGCCACAAGCAAAGACTGGGTAAAACCCATTCATTGGAAAGGTGTTTCAAGCTCAAAAATACTACTGGTTTTCTGAATACTCGGCAAATTTTTTTTCATCCGACCTTGATGATCTCTGAGGTAATGATAAGTACACTAAGTCCACTTAGCTGCCCAATTTTCACTCTTCTAGGATGAAGTGTTCGTTACCAGTAACAGTTTGAATTTTTAGGTTTCACTCTATTTCCTCCTATACAGATAGATGTTTTTTTTAAGTCTAAATCAAACACGGTTTGTGCTAGCTAGTTGAAACTTGACAAAATGAAGTAGTTCTAAGTTCTGTCTTTGTGGTTTGTTTCCTCTTGAAATAGGCACAAGAAAAGACTGCGTAAAACACATTCATTGGAAGGTGTGCCAAGCTTCCAAAAAACTACAGGTTTTCTGAATACTCGGCAAATTTTTTTTCTTCCGAAATTGATGATCTCTGTGGTAATGATCAGTTCACTAAGTCCACTTACCTGCCCAATTTTCACTCTTCTAGGATGAAGCGTTCGTTACCAGTAACAGTTTGAATTTTTAGGTTTCACTGTGTTTCCTCCTATACAGATAGATGTCTTTTTTAAGTCTAAATCAAACACGGTGTGTGCTAGCTCCTTGAAACTTGACAAAATAAAGTAGTTCTAAGTTCTGTGTTTGTGGTTTGTTTCCTCTTGAAATAGCCACAAGCAAAGACTGCGTAAAACACCTTCTTTGGAAAGGTGTTCCAAGCTTCCAAAATACTACTGGTTTTCTGAATACTCGGCAAATTTTTTTTCATCCGACATTGATGATCTCTGTGGTAATGATCACTTCACTAAATCCACCTAGCTGCCCAATTTTCACTCTTCTAGGATGAAGCGTTCGTTACCAGTAACAGTTTGAATTTTTTGGTTTCACTCTATTTCCTCCTATACAGATAGATGTCTTTTTTAAGTCTAAATCAAACACGGTTTGTGCTAGCTCCTTGAAACTTGACAAAATAAATTAGTTCTAAGTAGTGTCTTTGTGGTTTGTTTCCTCTTGAAATAGGCACAAGGAAAGACTGCGTAAAACACATTCATTGGAAAGGTGTGCCAAGCTTCCAAAAAACTACTGGTTTTCTGAATACTCGGCAAATTTTTTTTCATCCGACCTTGATGATCTCTGTGATAATGATCAGTTCACTAAGTCCACTTAGCTGCCCAATATTCACTCTTCTAAGATGAAGTGTTCGTTACCAGTAACAGTTTGAGTTTTTAGGTTTCACTATATTTCCTCCTATATAGATAGATGTGTTTGGAAGTCTAAATCAAACACGGTTTGTGCTAGCTCCTTGAAACTTGACAAAATAAAGTAGTTCTAAGTTCTGTCTTTGTTGTTTGTTTCCTCTTGAAATAGCCACAAGCAAAGACTGTGTAAAACACCTTCATTGGAAAGGTGTTCCAAGCTTCCAAAATATAACTGGTTTTCTGAATACTCGGCAAACTTTTTTTCATCCGACCTTGATGATCTCTGTGGTAATGATCAGTTCACTTAGTCCGCTTAGCTTCCCAATTTTCACTTTTCTAGGATGAAGCGTTCGTTACCAGTAACAGTTTGAATTTTTAGGTTTCACTCTATTTCCTCCTATACAGATAGATGTGTTTTTTAAGTCTAAATCAAACACGGTTTGTGCTAGCTCCTTGAAACTTGACAAAATAAAGTAGTTCTAAGTTCTGTCTTTGTGGTTTGTTTCCTCTTGAAATAGCCACAAGCAAGGACTGCGTAAAACACCTTCATTGGAAAGGTGTTCCAAGCTTCCAAAATACTACTGGTTTTCTGAATAATCGGCAAATTTTTTTTCATCCGACCTTGATGATCTCTGTGGTAATGATCAGTTCACTAAGTCCACTTAGCTGCCCAATTTTCACTCTTCTAGGATGAAGCGTTCGTTACCAGTAACAGTTTGAATTTTTAGGTTTCACTCTATTTCCTCCTATACAGATAGATGTCTTTTTTAAGTCTAAATCAAACACGGTTTGTGCTAGCTCCTTGAAACTTGACAAAATAAAGTAGTTCTAAGTTATGTTTTTGTGGTTTGTTTCCTCTTGAAATAGGCACAAGGAAAGACTGCGTAAAACACATTCATTGGAAAGGTGTGCCAAGCTTCCAAAAAACTACTGGTTTTCTGAATACTCGGCAAATTTTTTTTCATCCGACCTTGATGATCTCTGTGGTAATGATCACTTCACTAAGTCCACTTAGCTGCCCAATATTCACTCTTCTAGGATGAAGTGTTCGTTACCAGTAACAGTTTGTGTTTTTAGGTTTCACTCTATTTCCTCCTAAATAGATAGATGTGTTTGGAAGTCTAAGTCAAACACGGTTTGTTCTAGCTCCTTGAAACTTGACAAAATAAAGTAGTTCTAAGTTCTGTCATTGTGGTTTGTTTCCTTTTGAAATAGGCACAAGCAAAGACTGCGTAAAACACATTCATTGGAAGGTGTGCCAAGCTTCCGAAAAACTACAGGTTTTCTGAATACTCGGCAAATTTTTTTTCATCCGTCCTTGATGATCTCTGTGGTAATGATCAGTTCACTAAGTCCACTTACCTGCCCAATTTTCACTCTTCTAGGATGAAGCGTTCGTTACCAGTAACAGTTTGAATTTTTAGGTTTCACTCTATTTCCTCCTATACAGATAGATGTGTTTTTTAAGTCTAAATCAAACACGGTGTGTGCTAGCTCCTTGAAACTTGACAAAATAAAGTAGTTCTAAGTTCTGTCTTTGTGGTTTGTTTCCTCTTGAAATAGCCACAAGCAAAGACTGCGTAAAACACCTTCATTGGAAAGGTGTTCCAAGCTGTCAAAATACTACTGGTTTTCTGAATACTCGGCAAATTTTTTTCATCCGACCTTGATGATCTCTGTGGTAATGATCACTTCACTAAATCCACCTAGCTGCCCAATTTTCACTCTTCTAGCATGAAGCGTTCGTTACCAGTAACAGTTTGAATTTTTAGGTTTCACTCTATTTCCTCCTATACAGATAGATGTGTTTTTTAAGTCTAAATCAAACACGGTTTGTGCTAGCTCCTTGAAACTTGACAAAATCAAGTAGTTCTAAGTTCTGTCTTTGTGGTTTGTTTCCTCTTGAAATAGCCACAAGCAAAGACTGCGTAAAAAACCTTCATTGGAAAGGTGTTCCAAGCTTCCAAAATACTACTGGTTTTCAGAATACTCGGCAAATTTTTTTTCATCCGACCTTGATGATCTCTGTGGTAATGATCAGTTCAATAAGTCCACTTAGCTGCCCAATTTTCACTCTTCTAGGATGAATCGTTCGTTACCAGTAACAGTTTGAATTTTTAGGTTTCACTCTATTACCTCCTATACATATGGATGTGTTTTTTAAGTCTAAATCAAACACGGTTTGTGCTAGCTCCTTGAAACTTGACAAAATAAAGTAGTTCTAAGTTCTGTCTTTGTGGTTTGTTTCCTCTTGAAATAGGCACAAGGAAAGACTGCGTAAAACACATTCATTGGAAAGGTGTGCCAAGCTTCCAAAAAACTACTGGTTTTCTGAATACTCGGCAAATTTTTTTTCATCCGACCTTGATGATCTCTGTGGTAATGATCACTTCACTAAGTCCACATAGCTGCCCAATATTCACTCTTCTAGGATGAAGTGTTCGTTACCAGTTACAGTTTGTGTTTTTAGGTTTCACTCTATTTCCTCCTAAATAGATAGATGTGTTTGGAAGTCTAAATCCAACACGGTTTGTGCTAGCTCCTTGAAACTTGACAAAATAAAGTAGTTCTAAGTTCTGTCTTTGTGGTTTGTTTCCTCTTGAAATAGCCACAAGCAAAGACTGCGTAAAACACCTTCATTGGAAAGGTGTTCCAAGCTTCCAAAATACTATTGGTTTTCTGAATACTCGGCAAATTTTTTTTCATCCGACCTTGATGATCTCTGTGGTAATGATCCCTTCACTAAATCCACCTAGCTGCCCAATTTTCACTCTTCTAGGATGAAGCGTTCGTTACCAGTAACAGTTTGAATTTTTAGGTTTCACTCTATTTCCTCCTATAAAGATAGATGTCTTTTTAAGTCTAAATCAAACACGGTTTGTGCTAGCTCCTTGAAACTTGACAAAATAAAGTAGTTCTAAGTTCTGTTTTTGTGGTTTGTTTCCTCTTGAAATAGGCACAAGGAAAGACTGCGTAAAACACATTCATTGGAAAGGTGTGCCAAGCTTCCAAAAAACTACTGGTTTTCTGAATACTCGGCAAATTTTTTTTCATCCGACCTTGATGATCTCTGTGGTAATGATCACTTCACTAATTCCACTTAGCTGCCCAATATTCACTCTTCTAGGATGAAGTGTTCGTTACCAGTAACAGTTTCAGTTTTTAGGTTTCACTATATTTCCTCCTATATAGATAGATGTGTTTGGAAGTCTAAATCAAACACGGTTTGTGCTAGCTCCTTGAAACTTGACAAAATAAAGTAGTTCTAAGTTCTGTCTTTGTGGTTTGTTTCCTCTTGAAATAGGCACAAGGAAAGACTGCGTAAAACACATTCATTGGAAAGGTGTGCCGAGCTTCCAAAAAACTACTGGTATTCTGAATACTCGGCAAATTTTTTTTCATCCAACCTTGATGATCTCTGTGGTAATGATCACTTCACTAAGTCCACTTAGCTGCCCAATATTCACTCTTCTAGGATGAAGTGTTCGTTACCAGTAACAGTTTGAGTTTTTAGGTTTCACTCTATTTCCTCCTAAATAGATAGATGTGTCTGAAAGTCTAAATCAAACACGGTTTGTGCTAGCTCCTTGAAACTAGACAAAATAAAGTAGTTCTAAGTTCTGTCTTTGTGGTTTGTTTCCTCTTGAAATAGGCACAAGCAAAGACTGCGTAAAACACATTCATTTGAAGGTGTGCCAAGCTTCCAAAAAACTACAGGTTTTCTGAATACTCGGCAAATTTTTTTTCATCCGTCCTTGATGATCTCTGTGGTAATGATCAGTTCACTAAGTCCACTTACCTGCCCAATTTTCACTCTTCTAGGATGAAGCGTTCGTTACCAGTAACAGTTTGAATTTTTAGGTTTCACTCTGTTTCCTCTATACAGATAGATGTGTTTTTTAAGTCTAAATCAAACACGGTGTGTGCTAGCTCCTTGAAACTTGACAAAATAAAGTAGTTCTAAGTTCTGTCTTTGTGGTTTGTTTCCTCTTGAAATAGCCACAGGCAAAGACTGCATAAAACACCTTCATTGGAAAGGTGTTCCAAGCTTCCAAAATACTACTGGTTTTCTGAATACTCGGCAAAATTTTTTTCATCCGACCTTGATGATCTCTGTGGTAATGATCACTTCACTAAATCCACCTAGCTGACCAATTTTCACTCTTCTAGGATGAAGCGTTCGTTACCAGTAACAGTTTGAATTTTTAGGTTTCACTCTATTTCCTCCTATACAGATAGATGTCTTTTTTAATTCTAAATCAAACACGGTTTGTGCTAGCTCCTTGAAACTTGACAAAATAAATTAGTTCTAAGTTGTGTCTTTGTGGTTTGTTTCCTCTTGAAATAGGCACAAGGAAAGACTGCGTAAAACACATTCATTGGAAAGGTGTGCCAAGCTTCCAAAATACTACTGGTTTTCTGAATACTCGGCAAATTTTTTTTCATCCGACCTTGATGATCTCTGTGATAATGATCACTTCACTAAGTCCACTTAGCTGCCGAATATTCACTCTTCTAGGATGAAGTGTTCGTTACCAGTAACAGTTTGAGTTTTTAGGTTTCACTCTTTTTTCTCCTATATAGATAGATGTGTTTGGAAGTCTAAATCAAACACGGTTTGTGCTAGCTCCTTGAAACTTGACAAAATAAAGTAGTTCTAAGTTCTGTCTTTGTGGTTTGTTTCCTCTTGAAATAGCCACAAGCAAAGACTGCGTAAAACACCTTCAATGGAAAGGTGTTCCAAGCTTCCAAAATACAACTGGTTTTCTAAATACTCGGCAAAATTTTTTTCATCCAACCTTGATGATCTCTGTGGTAATGATCAGTTCACTAAGTCCACTTAGCTTTCCAATTTTCACTCTTCTAGGATGAAGCGTTCGTTACCAGTAACAGTTTGAATTTTTAGGTTTCACTCAATTTCCTCCTATACAGATAGATGTGTTTTTTAAGTCTAAATCAAACACGGTTTGTGCTAGCTCCTTGAAACTTGACAAAATAAAGTAGTTCTAAGTTCTGTCTTTGTGGTTTGTTTCCTCTTGAAATAGCCACAAGCAAAGACTGCGTAAAACACCTTCATTGGAAAGGTGTTCCAAGCTTCCAAAATACTACTGGTTTTCTGAATACTCGGCAAATTTTTTTTCATCCGACCTTGATGATCTCTGTGGTAATGATCAGTTCAATAAGTCCACTTAGCTGCAAAATTTTCACTCTTCTAGGATGAAGCGTTCGTTACCAGTAACAGTTTGAATTTTTAGGTTTCACTCTATTTCCTCCTATGCAGATAGATGCCTTTTTTAAGTCTAAATCAAACACGGTTTGTGCTAACTCCTTGAAACTTGACAAAATAAAGTAGTTCTAAGTTCTGTCTTTGTGGTTTGTTTCCTCTTGAAGGAGGCACAAGGAAAGACTGCGTAAAACACATTCATTGGAAAGGTGTGCCAAGCTTCCAAAAAACTACTGGTTTTCTGAATACTCGGCAAATTTTTTTTCATCCGACCTTGATGATCTCTGTGGTAATGATCACTTCACTAAGTCCAATTAGCTGCCCAATATTCACTTTTCTAGGATGAAGTGTTCGTTACCAGTAATAGTTTGAGTTTTAGGTTTCACTCTATTTCCTCCTATATAGATAGATGTGTTTGGAAGTCTAAATCAAACACGGTTTGTGCTAGCTCCTGGAAACTTGACAAAATAAAGTAGTTCTAAGTTCTGTCTTTGTGGTTTGTTTCCTCTTGAAATAGCCACAAGCAAAGACTGCGTAAAACACCTTCATTGGAAAGGTGTTCCAAGCTTCCAAAATACTACTGGTTTTCTGAATACTCGGCAAATTTTTTTCATCCGACCTTGATGATCTCTGTGGTAATGATCACTTCACTAAATCCACCTAGCTGCCCAATTTTCACTCTTCTAGGATGAAGCGTTCGTTACCAGTAACAGTTTGAATTTTTAGGTTTCACTCTATTTCCTCCTATACAGATAGATGGGTTTCTTAAATCTAAATCAAACACGGTTTGTGCTAGCTCCTTGAAACTTGACAAAATAAAGTATTCTAAGTTCTGTCTTTGTGGTTTGTTTCCTCTTGGAATAGCCACAAGCAAAGACTGCGTAAAACACCTTCATTGGAAAGGTGTTCCAAGCTTCCAAAATACTACTGGTTTTCTGAATACTCGCAAATTTTTTTCATCCGAACTTGATGATCTCTGTGGTAATGATCACTTCACTAAGTCCACTTAGCTGCCCAATATTCACTCTTCTAGGATGAAGCGTTCGTTACCAGTAACAGTTTGAATTTTTAGGTTTCACTCTATTTTCTCCTATACAGATAGATGTCTTTTTTAAGTCGAAATCAAACACGTTTTGTGCTAGCTCCTTGAAACTTGACAAAATAACGTAGTTCTAAGTTCTGTCTTTGTGGTTTGTTTCCTCTTGAAATAGGCACAAGGGAAGACTGCGTAAAACACATTCATTGAAAAGGTGTGCCAAGCTTCCAAAAAAATACTGGTTTTTTGAATACTCGGCAAATTTTTTTTCATCCGACCTTGGTGATCTCTGTGGTAATGATCACTTCACTAAGTCCACTTAGCTGCCCAATATTCACTCTTCTAGGATGAAGCGTTCGTTACCAGTAACAGTTTGAATTTTTAGGTTTCACTCTATTTCCTCCTATATAGATAGATGTGTTTGGAAGTCTAAATCAAACACGGTGTGTGCTAGCTCCTTGAAACTTGACAAAATAAAGTAGTTCTAAGTTCTGTCTTTGTGGTTTGTTTCCTCTTGAAATAGCCACAAGAAAAGACTGCGTAAAACACCTTCATTGGAAAGGTGTTCCAAGCTTCCAAAATACTACTGGTTTTCTGAATACTCGGCAAATTTTTTTTCATCCGACATTGATGATCTCTGTGGTAATGATCACTTCACTAAATCCACCTAGCTGCCCAATTTTCACTCTTTAGGATGAAACGTTCGTTACCAGTAACAGTTTGAATTTTTAGGTTTCACTCTATTTCCTCCTATACAGATAGATGTCTTTTTTATGTCTAAATCAAACACGGATTGTGCTAGCTCCTTGAAACTTGACAAAATAAATTAGTTCTAAGTAGTGTCTTTGTGGTTTGTTTCCTCTTGAAATAGGCACAAGGAAAGACTGCGTAAAACACATTCATTGGAAAGGTGTGCCAAGCTTCCAAAAAACTACTGGTTTTCTGAATACTCGGCAAATTTTTTTTCATCCGACCTTGATGATCTCTGTGATAATGATCAGTTCACTAAGTTTACTTAGCTGCCCAATATTCACTCTTCTATGATGAAGTGTTCGTTACCAGTAACAGTTTGAGTTTTTAGGTTTCACTATATTTCCTCCTATATAGATAGATGTGTTTGGAAGTCTAAATCAAACACGGTTTGTGCTAGCTCCTTGAAACTTGACAAAATAAAGTAGTTCTAAGTTCTGTCTTTGTGGTTTGTTTCCTCTTGAAATAGCCACAAGCAAAGACTGCGTAAAACACCTTCATTGGAAAGGTGTTCCAATCTTCCAAAATACAACTGGTTTTCTGAATACTCGGCAAACTTTTTTTCATCCGACCTTGATGATCTCTGTGGTAATGATCAGTTCACTAAGTCCACTTAGCTTCCCAATTTTCACTTTTCTAGGATGAAGCGTTCGTTACCAGTAACAGTTTGAAATTTTAGGTTTCACTCTATTTCCTCCTATACAGATAGATGTGTTTTTTAAGTCTAAATCAAACACGGTTTGTGCTAGCTCCTTGAAACTTGACAAAATAAAGTAGTTCTAAGTTCTGTCTTTGTGGTTTGTTTCCTCTTGAAATAGCCACAAGCAAAGACTGCGTAAAACACCTTCATTGGAAAGGTGTTCCAAGCTTCCAAAATACTACTGGTTTTCTGAATACTCGGCAAATTTTTTTTCATCCGAACTTGATGATCTCTGTGGTAATGATCACTTCACTAAGTCCACTTAGCTGCCCAATATTCACTTTTCTAGGATGAAGTGTTCGTTACCAGTAACAGTTTGAGTTTTTAGGTTTCACTCTATTTCCTCCTATATAGATAGATGTGTTTGGAAGTCTAAATCAAACACGGTTTGTGCTAGCTCCTTTAAACTTGACAAAATAAAGTAGTTCTAAGTTCTGTCTTTGTGGTTTGTTTCCTCTTGAAATAGCCACAAGCAAAGACTGCGTAAAACACCTTCATTGGAAAGGTGTTCCACGCTTCCAAAATACTACTGGTTTTCTGAATACTCGGCAAATTTTATTTCATCCGACCTTGATGATCTCTGTGGTAATGATCACTTCACTAAATCCACCTAGCTGCCCAATTTTCACTCTTCTAGGATGAAAGCGTTCGATACCAGTAACAGTTTGAATTTTTAGGTTTCACTCTATTTCCTCCTATACAGATAGATGTCTTTTTTAACTCTAAATCAAACACGGTTTGTGCTAGCTCCTTGAAACTTGACAAAATAAATTAGTTCTAAGTTGTGTCTTTGTGGTTTGTTTTCCTCTTGAAATAGGCACAAGGAAAGACTGCGTAAAACACATTCATTGGAAAGGTGTGCCAAGCTTCCAAAATACTACGGGTTTTCTGAATACTCGGCAAATTTTTTTTCATCCGACCTTGATGATCTCTGTGATAATGATCACTTCACTAAGTCCACTTAGCTGCCCAATATTCACTCTTCTAGGATGAAGTGTTCGTTACCAGTAACAGTTTGAGTTTTTAGGTTTCACTCTATTTCCTCCTATATAGATAGATGTGTTTGGAATTCTAAATCAAACACGGTTTGTGCTAGCTCCTTGAAACTTGACAAAATAAAGAAGTTCTAAGTTCTGTCTTTGTGGTTTGTTTCCTCTTGAAATAGCCACAAGCAAAGACTGCGTAAAACACCTTCATTGGAAAGGTGTTCCAATCTTCCAAAATACTACTGGTTTTCTGAATACTCGGCAAATTTTTTTCATCCGACCTTGATGATCTCTGTGGTAATGATCACTTCACTAAATCCACCTAGCTGCCCAATTTTCACTCTTCTAGGATGAAGCGTTCGTTACCAGTAACAGTTTGAATTTTTAGGTTTCACTCTATTTCCTCCTATACAGATAGATGTGTTTTTTAAATCTAAATCAAACACGGTTTGTGCTAGCTCCTTGAAACTTGACAAAATAAATTAGTTCTAAGTTGTGTCTTTGTGGTTTGTTTCCTCTTGAAATAGGCACAAGGAAAGACTGCGTAAAACACATTCATTGGAAAGGTGTGCCAAGCTTCCAAAATACTACGGGTTTTCTGAATACTCGGCAAATTTTTTTTCATCCGACCTTGATGATCTCTGTGATAATGATCACTTCACTAAGTCCACTTAGCTGCCCAATATTCACTCTTCTAGGATGAAGTGTTCGTTACCAGTAACAGTTTGAGTTTTTAGGTTTCACTCTATTTCCTCCTATATAGATAGATGTGTTTGGAATTCTAAATCAAACACGGTTTGTGCTAGCTCCTTGAAACTTGACAAAATAAAGAAGTTCTAAGTTCTGTCTTTGTGGTTTGTTTCCTCTTGAAATAGCCACAAGCAAAGACTGCGTAAAACACCTTCATTGGAAAGGTGTTCCAATCTTCCAAAATACTACTGGTTTTCTGAATACTCGGCAAATTTTTTTCATCCGACCTTGATGATCTCTGTGGTAATGATCACTTCACTAAATCCACCTAGCTGCCCAATTTTCACTCTTCTAGGATGAAGCGTTCGTTACCAGTAACAGTTTGAATTTTTAGGTTTCACTCTATTTCCTCCTATACAGATAGATGTGTTTTTTAAATCTAAATCAAACACGGTTTGTGCTAGCTCCTTGAAACTTGACAAAATAAAGTAGTTCTAAGTTCTGTCTTTGTGGTTTGTTTCCTCTTGAAATAGCCACAAGCAAAGACTGCGTAAAACACCTTCATTGGAAAGGTGTTCCAAGCTTCCAAAATACTACTGGTTTTCTGAATACTCGGCAAATTTTTTTTCATCCGAACATGATGATCTCTGTGGTAATGATCACTTCACTAAGTCCACTTAGCTGCCCAATATTCACTCTTCTAGGATGAAGCGTTCGTTACCAGTAACAGTTTGAATTTTTAGGTTTCACTCTATTTTCTCCTATACAGATAGATGTCTTTTTTAAGTCGAAATCAAACACGTTTTGTGCTAGCTACTTGAAACTTGACAAAATAACGTAGTTCTAAGTTCTGTCTTTGTGGTTTGTTTCCTCTTGAAATAGGCACAAGGGAGGACTGCGTAAAACACATTCATTGGAAAGGTGTGCCAAGCTTCCAAAATACTACGGGTTTTCTGAATACTCGGCAAATTTTTTTTCATCCTACCTTGATGATCTCTGTGATAATGATCACTTCACTAAGTCCACTTAGCTGCCCAATATTCACTCTTCTAGGATGAAGTGTTCGTTACCAGTAACAGTTTGAGATTTTAGGTTTCACTCTATTTCCTCCTATATAGATAGATGTGTTTGGAAGTCTATATCAAACACGGTTTGTACTAGCTCCTTGAAACTTGACAAAATAAAGTAGTTCTAAGTTCTGTTTTTGTGGTTTGTTTCCTCTTGAAATAGGCACAAGCAAAGACTGCGTAAAACACCTTCATTGGAAAGGTGTTCCAAGCTTCCAAAATACAACTGGTTTTCTGAATACTCGGCAAACTTTTTTTCATCCGACCTTGATGATCTCTGTGGTAATGATCAGTTCACTAAGTCCACATAGCTTCCCAATTTTCACTCTTCTAGGATGAAGCGTTCGTTACCAGTAACAGTTTGAATTTTTAGGTTTCACTCTATTTCCTCCTATACAGATAGATGTGTTTTTTAAGTCTAAATCAAACACGGTTTGTGCTAGCTCCTTGAAACTTGACAAAATAAAGTAGTTCTAAGTTCTGCCTTTGTGGTTTGTTTCCTCTTGAAATAGCCACAAGCAAAGACTGCATAAAACCCATTCATTGGAAAGGTGTTCCAAGCTCAAAAATACTACTGGTTTTCTGAATACTCGGCAAATTTTTTTTCATCCG